>NC_041345.1:25030078-25287578 GCF_004354835.1 Perca flavescens | reverse complement strand
GCTTTTTTAAACGTTTTTGTAACTCTTTTTTGTTTTCATTATCAATAAACGTACTTTATATGATATTATACCTAATGTTTGAGTTGAAAAAAGCTAAAGCTATGAATTATTTTGCCTAAAAGTTAAGTTACACTGTATAGTTTAGTCAGGATACTGTTTTGAAAAAAAAATTCAAATGCTGTAAAATTGAATAAAACACCTAAAATGTAAATAAAACGTAATCATTAATTTTACCTGCAAAGAACATCCATACATCCTTGTTATTTTTGGTTAAAAGAAACCCATATTTCTGATATAAAAGAAAGGGTCAAATTTGACCCGAAGACAACACAAGGTTTAAGGGTTTATCTCGACCATTGTTGGAACAGTGGAAGGACGAACCAAGACAGCTTTCAGGGGCTTTTAATTTAGTTTCTGTAGACTTTGAAAGAAGTGTGTTTTATAATGATAAAAATACTGTTCATTTAAATGGAGTTTGGTGGGTTTGGTGATGGTGATTTTGGGGCTGTTTTATGTTAAACAAAAAAGAACTTACTCTTTAACAAAAAGGTTGACCACTGTTGGGATCCATAATGTTGTCAGACACTTAGAATAATAATCTGAGCATGTCAGTGGCAAAACAGCACTTTTACTGGACGGAAATTGAAGGTGTGCAATTGCTCATCAACGTTACATTGTAGCTTGTTTTGCCGCTGCCAACTGCAGTGGTCCTTCTCAATGACAACGGGCTTTTAATCCCACCATGAGGGTCAGATCAGCTATAAACAGAAAAATGTTGTACAAACACATTGTACAAACTATTTAATTTAACGCATACTCTGGCCTTCAGAAGAATATAGATCTACCGTGTCCTTTAATAAAATATACCAAACACCTCAATGCATCAGCACCCTACAGATATGGGTGGCTTTTACTGCCAGTCTGCCTGTTATCGCGTTGACCTCCCCAGCAGGGGGCAGCAGTGCACAGAGCAGATGAACTGTGAAATTTGACATTTTAACTCAAATATTAAGTTTAATTTGCACATCTGAATGACAAAATCTGAGTCATGCTACACTGCGATTTAAGAGACTTTTAGTGTCTTCTGGATCAGCAGATCTGAAACACACAAAAAGTGAAGCGTTCTAATGCAACTTGAACAAATTTAGGCAATGAGAGCAAATCAGTTCACATGAAGATCTGTGTTTATGTGTGTGCTCATGTGTGTGTGTGTGTGTGTGTGTGTGTGTGTGTGTGTGTGTGTGTCCAGAGACTGGGGGGAGGATTTATTTAAGAGAAATCGACTAGTTCCTGATTTAACTGAAAGATCATTTTCACTTTACACCCAGCTGACACTCAGTAAAAGATACATGTTGAATGTGTACATTCACCGGCCGAATGTCAGGGGGTATGGGGGATGTGGTCGTACCCGGGCTGGCGCTTGCAGTTGGTAAACAGTACATAAATGCACAACAATGCAATATTTTACCTCAACATAGCTAAAAAAGAAAACTTGCACATAGCTTAATTAATGTCATTTAATGCACCAACCAGTGGGCATGCTAAGTGAACCACACCAAACACCCACGATGTTGCGTGACCAACTGGTGCAAATCCCCCTGCAGCCCATAAAGGATTTTCCCCATAGGCCACTATTGTAAAAGAAAAGGAAAAAAAAAGTAAAGCTGTTGCTCGAACTGCAACTGCAAACAAGGTCGGTTATGACTCTTTCTGTTAGGAATTTTAAATTCATGGACTTTTTTGAGATATTTGCAAAACTTCCCTCTAGCTGAATGAATGTGATGTCACCACAATGTAAAGTCTGTTTCACAGGGCGGGGTCAGTGGAAAAGACACTACTGCACATATTCTCTGGGTCGCATATCACAAAGTAAACCCAGAAGCTTAGAAGCTTTTTTGGCCTATGCAAGCATCTCCATTGAACTGAATAAAGGCCATTTCGGGATCTGGTATGCAATTAATTTAATACATCCATGATCCTCCTGCGGTGACTTCTGCTTTCACTGAGGAACCTTTACTTTCAGTGAGGTGTGTGAGGTCTTTTTTTGATAATAATCCCTGATGTGACTGCAAAACTTTGAGGAGCACAGTGGGGCAGAGGGACTGAGTGGACTGGTTATAGTGGGACAGAGAGACTGAATTGACTGGTTATAGTGGGGCAGAGGGACTGAGTGGACTAGTTATAGTGGGACAGAGAGACTGAATTGACTGGTTATAGTGGGGCAGAGGGACTGGGTGGACTAGTTATAGTGGGACAGAGAGACTGAATTGACTGGTTATAGTGGGGCAGAGAGGCTGAGTGGACTGGTTATAGTGGGGCAGAGAGAGACTGAGTGGACTGGTTAGTGGGGCAGAGGGACTGAGTGGACTGGTTATAGTGGGACAGAGAGGCTGAGTGGACTGGTTATAGTGGGACAGAGAGACTGAATTGACTGGTTATAGTGGGGCAGAGGGACTGAGTGGACTAGTTACAGTGGGGCAGAGAGACTGGCCCTCATTTATGAAACGTGCGTACGACCTAAAACAGGCGTACGACGGGCGTACGCCGATTCCTACGCAAAGCTGGACATTTATCAATTTGGACGTGAGCGTAGGCTGCGATCAAATCTCACGTCTGGTCTGAACTCGTGTACGCAAGTTTCTGCGTCAGCGTGGCCTTGCAGTGCAGCATATAATCAGTTTAACAGGAGAAGGAGAAGTCATCAGTTGATCACTTATCAGCAAAGGCAGATCCGGCTCTTTTAGAAGACCTCTATGAGCCGATACAATAGTGCACACGTACTCACACGTGCCACGGTGGAGCGCTCCATCGGATTGTTTAAGGGCAGATGGCTCGCATCAGTGGGGGGGACCCTATACACGGCAGAAAAAGTCTGCAACATTGTTTTAGCCTGTGGGGTTCTGCACAACATCTCGCAGGGAAACTGGGTGCCATAAATGTAGCGATGGAGCCAGATGACCCGATGCCCAGAGAACAGAGTCCAGAACAGCCCCAACTGAAGGAGACAGGATATTATTATCCCTCGCTTTTAAAAGGTAGCCTATAGTGTTATGTTTGGCAATGATATTCATAGGCTACAGGAAACATGACGATGCACAACATTTTTATTTATTATTCAGGTTTTTATTTCTATGTCGTGAACGATTTATTTCTGCCATTGACCGAGTTATTTCGGCTTGTTTTCCCAGCCCCTCTGGGTCGTGGTGGTGGGCCAGCACGGGGGGGAGGAGGGGGGGGGAGGACACGCGCTCTCCCTCAGCTGTTGTCTCGTTCTGACTCATGAAAAAAAACACGAGTAAAATAACACTGCATAAACTCCGCTACCGTGTGTTTATTTAAATATAGGTACACCATGTAGGCCTAAGAAATTGCAATAAGCCTGTATATTACTATTAGGACGATAGAAAATGTGTCAAGGATGTATAAATTAAATAGGCTAAACTTCAGCTGGAGTCCGATTTACTACGGCAACACTGTTGACCGCATCAGTGATCTCTTTCCATTCCGCATTCTTTCTACAGCCTTTAATACCAGTTTTCAGGCTGCCAAATAGTACACACGTTAGTGCAAATGAACCAGAGATATCAGGGTTTCAATCTCCACCTCTGAAAAGTTCCGCTTCTCAGCAGGATTACGTCTCGCCATGTCGTAAATTGTAGGGGCGCGGCCTCAAAACCCAGAATATATTGGGGCGTGATATTTAAATGACGATCGTTTCCAGCCGCTGCATTTATCAATGTACGACCATTCTTACGCTCTGATTGGTGTGATACGAACGTTTCATAAATCACACGTGAAGCCTGTCGTAAGATGATTTCTGCGCTCATATCTGCGCTGGTTTCTACGTTAGGTTGATAAATGAGGGCCATTGAGTGGACTGGTTATAGTGGGGCAGAGAGACTGAGTGGACTGGTTATAGTGGGGCAGAGAGACTGAGTGGACTGGTTATAGTGGGGCAGAGAGACTGAGTGGACTGGTTATAGTGGGGCATAGCTGCTAAGTGGACTGGTTTTAGTGGGGCAGAGAGACTGAGTGGACTGGTCATAGAGGGGCATAGCTGCTGAGTGGACTGGTTTTAGTGGGGCAGAGAGACTGAGTGGACTGGTTATAGTGGGGCATAGCTGCTAAGTGGACTGGTTTTAGTGGGGCAGAGAGACTGAGTGGACTGGTTTTAGTGGGGCAGAGAGGCTGAGTACACTGGTTATATTATGCTTTGAGAATGAACAAGCAGAGAAGTTGAAACTAGAGCAACTTGGTTTTCTCAGGTGTGATCGGGCCCAAGGGGGCAGCTTGGCCTGGTGTCTCTCTCTCTCTCTCTCTCTCTCTCTCTCAGCAGACAGCATGAAGACTCTCTATCTCCTTTCACAACTACTTGGCTGGGATGATCATTACATTTAGTTACTTTGGTATTGTTAGAACACAGATGTTGCACAGACTGTAGCAGGTTTCTTTAAGGTTTTAGCTCACTTGCTATAGACTCTGTAACAAAGAGTTATGACTTAAAGATAAACTTAAAGAAGTGCCGCTGCAGTCTCCTCCCTCCTCAGACCGACACACGAGAGAGACTCCACTAACAAGTTGGTTGGATGGATGGTTATGCTATATGTTCTACTGCTCATGTATGATAAGTAAATATAGCACCATGGAGACCTGGCATTTTATGATCGATGTTGGAGAATAATGTATCTCTCTCTCTCCACCTACACCATTCATGTTACAACGCATCAGCAGTTGACAAGGACGAGGGGTTGGGCTTGTAATTTGTCATAGTTCTTAGACCTTGCCATGTGCTTCTGGGGTTGCCCTCCAGGAATTGTAGTTGCCTCCTTTACTGCTCTTCTGTTGTTTTACAAATTAAATCTAACACAGATTCAATGAGTCATCTGTGACGTTGTCAGTGGTGTCCTGGAACATGCTCCAGACTATGTCGTGTAGTGCAGACTGTAGGGCGGCCTCCAATTGCCTTGAACACATTTCCTGACCTCACTTGTCACTGGGGGCATGCACCACAGCTTGTTTACAAGCTTTGACCTCAGCAAGATGGCCACATGGCCGCTCCTCCCAAACGTGGGTAGCAATTCCGCTCTAAGCTTTATTCTTCCTATTGTGTTAACGAAGCATAATGTTTTTTTGCGTTACAAAAACCTTTGTTCCTTGTTCCCTGAGGTAAAGAGAAGTCCATGCTAAGTGCCAGGCCACATCTTAGAATGTGGGATAGTGGCCCTAAAAACAATTCTAAATTCAGTATTAGGTTCATCACCAATTGGTAGTGATGGCCAATTGAAGCCTCATGAAGCTTTACAAACCATTTTCTTTATTTTTTTTAGCCTATTTCACTCTGTTCAACAAAGGGTTGAAAGCACACTGAGTTTTCATTCCTTGAGGCAAGGCAAGGCAAGGCAGCTTTATTTGTATAGCACATTTCAGCAACAGGGCAATTCAAAGTTATAAAACATTAAAGAGCAGTTAGAAAACAATTAAAAAACAATAATAAACAAATTAAAAACATTAAAAGACAAGAATAAAATTGATAGTGCAGTATAAGAATAAAAGTTACAGTGCAGTATAAGAAATTAAAGTTAATAAAATAGATTATTTAAAGAAAAGCAACATCAAAAAGATAGGTCTTTAGCTTAGATTTAAAAGAACTGAGAGTTGCAGCGGACCTACAGTTTTCTGGGAGTTTGTTCCAAATATGTGGAGCATAAAAAAGAGCCTTTTTCTTTAAATCAAGAGCATCATCTAGTGGGGTCAACAAATACAACTAAAGGTTCATGAAGCTTCATTTGAACATCACTACCATTTGGCACTAAGCCTTCCTTTGGACATTCATTTTTGTGCACAGGCTGCAAAGTGCTGTCCACTTATTGTTGGTTTTGACATAAGGGCTCTGTGATTTCAGTGTGTACCGTATACTGTACATTGACATTTAATGAAGTTAAATTAACCTGACGGGCCAGATGGTTTGTTACACAGAACCATCTGAGAAGCGGTCATTAAAAACTGTTTGAGAAAGGGCAGGCACTTACAAAACATGCCTGGCAGGTGATTGGTGATTTACATGGTGCTAAAACAGTCTCATAAGTATTTGCAACTTGTAAAACACAATGCACAAATGAATGCAGAGTGATTCGTATCCGTAAATCTGTGTTGTATCTGTGCCTCTAATTTGTGACTTGTAAGCAACACAATTGCTTTGCATTTATTTGTGCATTGTGTTTCTTACAAGTCACAAATTAGAGGCATAGATACAAAACAGATTTACAGATACAAATCACTCTGCATTCATTTGTGCTAGAGTTTTACAAGTTGCAAATATACAGTACTGTGCAAAAGTTTTAGGCAGGTATGAAAAAATGCTATAAACGAAGAATGCTTTCAAAAATGGAAGTGTTAGTTTATTTTCATCAATTAACAAAAAGCAGTGAACGAACAGAAGAGAAATTTAAATCAAATCAATATTTGGTGTGACCACCCTTTGCCAGCATTAATTCTTCTAGGTACACTTGCACAACGTTTTTGAAGGAACTCGGCTGGTAGGTTATTCCAAACACCTTGGAGAACTAACCACAGATCTTCTGTGGATGTAGGCTTCCTCAAATCCTTCTGTCTCTTCATGTTATCCCAGACAGACTCCATGATGCTGAGATCAGGGCTCTGTGGGGGCCCTGCCATCACTTCCAGGACTTCTTGTTCTTCTTTACGCTGAAGATAGTTCTTAAAGACCTTGGCTGTATGTTTTGGGTCGTTGTCATGCTGCAGAATAAATTTGGGGCCAATCATATGCCTCCCTGATGGTATTGCATGATGGATAAGTATCTGCCTGTATTTCTCAGCATTGAGGACACCATTAATCCTGACCAAATCTCCAACTCCATTTGCGGAAATGCAGCCCCAAACTTGCAAGGATCCTCCACCATGCTTCACTGTTGCCTGCAGACACTCATTATTGTACCGCTCTCCAGCCCTTCGCCGAACAACCTGCCTTATGGTACAGCCAAATATTTCTAATTTTGACTCATCAGTCCAGAGCACCTGCTGCCATTTTTCTGCACCCCAGTTCCTATGTTTTCGTGTATAGTTGAGTTGCTTGGCCTTGTTTCAATGTCGGACGTATGGCCTTTTGGCTGCAACTTTTCCATGAAGACCACTTCTGGCCAGACTTCTCCGGACAGTAAATGGGTGTACCTGGGTCCCACTGGTTCCTGCCTGTTCCGAGCTGATGCCACTACTGGACATCTTCTGATTTCTAAAGGGAAATAAGCTTGATGTGTTTTCCTTGGCCGACCACTGCATCTATGATCCTCAACGTTCCCTGACTTTTTGCAAGTGTACCTATTAGAATTGATGCTGGTTTGAAGGCAAAGGGTAGTAACACCAAATATTGATGTGATTTAGATGTTTTTTTTGGTCGCCCACTTTGCATTTTGTAAAATGATAAAAATAAACAATCATTTTTATTTCTGAAAGCATTCTTAGTTTACAGCATTTTTTCCACACCTGCCTGAGACTTTTGCACAGTACTGTATATGAGACTGTTTTACCACCATAGATTTCTCAAATAGAAAATGGGTGTGTGGGTAATAATCTGACGTGATCCATTACCATGACAACCAGACTGCAGCTACAGTTTCTTGGAAAACATTGATAAGGCACTTAATTTGATCAATGTATTGTTATTCAGACCACACATAAGACAAGGATTAGCAGACTCTCTCTTCATTCCCTCTTTTCTTTACTGTCTCCTCCTGGCAAGGCAGCTGTCTGGGTGCTGCACCGAGTAACCGCTAATGCAATAAATTAAGCTATCTTAACTAAATTAACTACACCTAAATTAGTTTACTACCCAAACATGGAGAATGACGTATGTGCAGCTTCTAATATAGTCATAGGTCATATTCCCGTTTAAGCAATAACCTTAAATATATGGAATATCATAAAAATGTCAAAGTACACTGGAGGTGGCCATTAGGTGATTACACAAGATGTTTTGGATAACAGCATGTCACCAAATAGCAAATTACTATTAGCTCCACATGTAAACCTCGATATTGTCTTGTTCTTTAGACCACAGTGTGCCAAACTACCACAAAAAATGGCACAAATAGCTGTGATATTATCTTCACAATATGGCACAACACTACAAGAGTTGAATGTAAGTGGCACATTTGAATGTTTTCCTCCTGAAAATAGTAAGATGGAAATGGCTTTGTTCAATACACCCTTTTTTAGCTGTTTTTATCTGCCCACCATGGCTTCCTAAATGTCCTACATGTTGTCACTGCTGTTTGTTAGTCTCTGTTGTGGTTGTGAAGCCATTAATCGGTGCATTACATGTAGCCACGAGCATTTCGTTGCTTTCCTCATCCACCAGTGTGAAATATGGCCAACATCAGCAGATAACAAAAAGCAATTTACCTCATTCACACAGCGGCCAGTTTTGATTTCTTCATTTCACACTCTGCCAAAACCTACACATCAGAGAGAAACCACCAAACAAATAATTTAAAATGTCCACCAAATTTGTCTTAGGACATTGTTGACTAACAGCAGCAGGTCAAATTTTTCAGTAAAATAGAAAATCCAAGCAATAGCAAATTGACCTTAATCCATGATGTCAATAAGCTCCCTCCTTTTTTTAGCAGCAGCAACCTTCTGAACACTGGCTGTTGATTTGGAGGGGTGAACACAATTCCTTTCGGAAGAGAATTTGTGACACAAATTGCAAACATACTGTGGTTCTACCAGTTAACACTTTGAACCCCTGGTGGTGTTTGCTGTTTTCTCTTCCTTTATTAACGGGCTTATGGCACAATCACTACTATACATGCCATGTACTGTACTGTAATTTTCAGAAAAAGCCCTTGGAAAACACAAAAACAAATGTTTTATTCAATTAGAAATTACTTGAGTTTTCTGTCTCTGCATCCGCAGATCATCAACACGCCCCAGCTATCTGTATATGAATGAATAGAGGAGAGTGCCAGTGTTCCAGATATCTAATAGCTAGAGCTAAAATGAATCCAAGTTACTTAGCCGACTTAACTTACCCTGTTAAATATCTCAACATCTATTGGATATACAAAACTTTGTACACATACAGTATTTGTGGTTTCAAGAAAAAGTATCCTAATTACTTTGGTGATCCTCTAACTTTTCCTCCAGCACCATCATCAAGTGGAATTGGAAATGTGTCCGAGACTTTGGTTTATGACCCAAATCCTGCTAAACAGCATTCCTATCAGCCTCAGCTGTAGCAATTTTTAATGGCATTTCAGTGTTCCTCTTTGAAAAGAAAAGTTGCTAAATTCAATATATTTGGGTTTTATGCAACTACAACCTTGAACCTGATAAGAGCCACAGTCCTCTGTCCAGGATGCTTTCAGTCACAGTACTGCTGTGGATCCTGACTAGGGTTGGGTATTGTTTGTATTTCTTCTGATAATGGTGCTAAAACAATATTTTTCGATAATTATTCTGTTGGCACACTCCAGGCTCCATAGGAAGGTTCTAGAAATTGCTATATTGCCAGTATGTTGGTCATTTCCTCTAACACTTTTGTTTTGTACATTAACAAACCTCTAGTCTAGGGGCTGCTTGCATGTGTTTTTTTTTTATTTGACTTGGGTTGAAACCCAGCTGCTGTCAGTCTTCTCTCGCTCTTGCTTTCTTCTTAGTCTCAGTAGCTCTTCCTCTCTGTGAAACAAAACAACCAGCTTTGTCTCTGGAGCTTTGAGTGTGTCTCTCTTTGTTACCTGTCTGTGTGCCTATCTCTCTAGAGACACAGTGTGCCAGCGGGTGTTGTAACAGCAGAAGTGTTTTGGAAGTGAAGCATGATGGGAATTGTGTGTCATAGTGTGTGCATTTGCTTATCTGTGGGTGCTTTCTAACTGTTCTTTCTATATACTGTACGTATGTATGTGTGTGTGTGTGTGTGTGTGTGTCTTGTATTTTTGTCTCAGTGTAGTAGGGTTAAAACTGTGTTGTCTTCAGTATCAGACTAGCTGACATATATACACACACACACACACACACATATATATATATATATATATATATATATATATATATATATATAAATAAATATATATATAAACATTGTCAATGCTATTACCATTTCCATTGCATGATAATGGTATACCAATACAAACCACTGCCTCCAATCACCTTTACTACAGGCCAGTAGTGCGGCTGCCCCAGCAACTTGACGACAGCTGGGATACCGTAGTGCAGCCGCACAGCATTCTGGGCCAGCTCGGCGTCCTGGTGGCGAGAGGTGAGGTGACGCAGGGCACAGACTGCCGGCTCAGCAACATCCTCTTTTTCCCCAGCTCGAAGCACGGCGTGGATCAACGCCTCCACACCGCCATACTGAGTCACCAGAGTCTGAGGTAGAAAAGAAAAGAATTGCTCATCATCTGAAATGCAGGCGTGCAGTGAAGCTTGACTTCCAACATGAAAGCCACTAAGTACAACACAGAAATTAATTTCCTAAAACTTGGAGATAAAAAAACAACAATATATTAATGGCATGTGTGTATTCACTGCTGTGTTTGTGTGTCCAGGGTTGAAAGCAATGACAAAACAGTAAATATCAATACGATGTATTGCTTTTTTAAATTGATTTTCAGAGTGTTCGAGATGAAGACTGTACACAGGAACTGAAATCTGTCAATACCTGAACACTGTAGCACAAACACACACATACACCCAACCTGCGTGGGCTTTTTTTGACACAATAATTATCAAGACACAAGGGACTAGAGGTAACTAGCTTTTAAAAGCTCTGCATGGCATGCAGAACCTCTAATCCTAGGAGTTTCTGTGAATGTTTATAACAAATATGTAACATGCATAGATATGAATACATACAGTATTAGTTTAAAAAGTAAAACAGATTGTTTCCATTGGAGTCAAGCAGAGCTAAGGTTGCATTCACCTAACCTTTTTAGTTTGGTTTAGACTAACTCTGGGGAATTAGTCTGTTTAGTGGTTTGTTTGGGCTAGTCTAAAAGCTGAAAAAACGAATTTTGGTGTGGACTGCGGTCCGGTTGCTGGTGTGGTTTGTTTGTGGTGTAAAAGCAAAGCAGACCAACCACGGTGTTTTATGATAGTATATTTTAGCATCAATTCAACTGTCAAGGACGCCATCTGTATGGCCAGTTTAAATAACCATTATCTTTTGGTAACCACGGTACACTTATACAAGTCAGAAAGAGTGTAGGGCTTTTTGAAAGTGAAACTGATTTACTACCAAGGTGAGTTGTGTATTTTAGCACTTCTAAAATGATCATATTTATTACATTTGTCCTGTTTCTACGAGTCTGTCATTATCAAGAAAATAGGACCTCAAATTAACCTACGATAACTTATGTAAATGAAATGATTTACTTTGTGACACGAGAGAAAATAAATATCAGGTTCAGACTTCTGGTTATGGCGGCGTGCTGAGCAACGTGCTTTGTTGCTAATCCTGGAACAAATACTACTTAAATAATCCCAATTGGAATGAGAGTATCACAACTGTAATACAAGTTAATATCCCGAGACACATATAAAACAGGTAAAGGGCTCGCTAATGAAGAGGGCGAGCCAGCGGGGACCGAACTGTTAAGCAGCACATGCTCGGTGGTGGAGACGCGGCTGAAAAGAGTCAAAATGGCTGCTGCTGCTGTGACAGTGGCGGAAAAGTAACAGGCTAACAACATGTCGCCGACGGATATTGGTAAAATTTGAGCAGCACTAGAGAAAATCTCAGCTGAGCTAGAAGGTCTGAAGGAAATTGGCCGCTCCACTGTTTCCTTGGAGTCGATCCTCTCCGGCCTGGTCACCAGAATGAATGAGGTTGAGCGCCGCGTCGAGAGGGAGAGATGGTATGATCCTGCCGCTAGCAAGAGAGAGGTCCACATGCCCTGGGAAAAAAATCGATCCCGACGCAATAATGTCTGTTATGTGGGCATCCCCGAAGGTAAGTAAGGAGGAGATGCAGTGAAGTTTTTGGGTGTGCTGATTTGGAGGTTCCTGGCGATTGAGCGAGAGGTTGAGATTGAGCGTGCACACAGAACCCGCCAGCCAGCAACCCCAGGCAAGAGGCAGACCCAGGACCGTTCTGGCGAGATTCCTAAGATCATCGGACCGGGACCTGGTGTTGTGGGCGGCAAGAATCAAGGGCAAGTTATCCTGGCAGAATAACAAAATAATGCTAATTTCAGACTTCTCCAGAGCAGATAAAGTGCGACAGGTTCAAGGAGTGAAAGAAAATGCTTAATGCTTCAGAACGCTACTGCCCAGAGTCCTCACTAAGAACCAAGAAAGTGGATCACATCACTCCAGTACTGAAGTCTCTACACTGGCTTCCAGTGCCTCAAAGAATTGATTTCAAAATACTTTTGCTGGTTTATAAATCAATAAACGGTTTAGGGCCAAAATACATTTCTGATCTGCTACTACATGAGCCACCCAGACCTCTGAGGTTGTCTGTTGCCTTTCTTTAAATAACTGTTCATTTGTTATACTTGAAGTTGCATTGATGACACTGTATAACACTCGATAACTGCTCTTTAATGTTTAATTTCTTATACTGCACTCACTGTAACTTTTATTCGCGTATTTTATCTCTCACTTCTTTAAATTCTTATACTGCACTGTCAGTTTTATTCTTGTCTTTTAATGTTTTAATTTGTTTTTTAATCATTTTCTAATTGCTCTTTAATGTTTTATATAAAGCACTTTGAATTGCCTTGTTGCTGAAATGTGCTATACAAATAAAGCTGCCTTGCCTTGCCTTATGAGAAAGAGGTGAGATTCATAATCCTGTATCCTGCCAAACTTAAAATAGAAGCCAAGGCTGGAGTTAAGACATTTGAATGCCCCCGAAAGGGGATGGCATTCATAGAAAATACGGAGTGATTTGTTGCCGAGGGACTTAAAATGATGTGTAGCCGCTGCTGATGGCTGCGTTGCCTGTTTTTCTTTTTTTTCTTGGCTCTCTCATGGGACAAACTGGCACTAATGTGAGTCACTGGCTTGGATCCTACTTGGACATATTTCCTTTTGTATTACTCTGGTTGGACTTTTTATTTCCAGTAGCAGTGCACGGGAGATGGAGCATGTGAAGTGAGAATGGATAACGGACCAAAAAGGCCAACTTTTGAGGGAGTTGAACTTGTGCATTGTTCAGGTTCAGGTGCACACGGACTGTTCTGTGAGTATTTGGGATTTAGTTGTAGTCATCACCACTTTGTATTTGTTATGTGCTCAGAAGATGGCTTTAATATTTTAATATATAGTTATGTCATCTAACTTAAGCTCTGTACGTTTCTCCACCTGGAATGTTAATGGAATTGGGAATCCTATCAAGAGGAGGAAGGTTATGTCCAGTCTTATAAAAAAAAAATTCCTGATGTGATATTTTTTGCAAGAAATGCATATGCTGTTTGTGGAATCTGAAAAATTGTGTGGAGGATGGGTTAGATATGTTTTTCATAGTGTGGGGTCTAGCAGGAGTATAGGGGTCATTACACTGATTAGCAAGCACCTGCAGTTTAAATGAATTAAACAAATTAAGGGTAATTCTCGAACAGTTATTATCGTTCTGGCTGAAATACAAGGGCTAAAACTAATTCGTATGCACCTAATTTTTTTTTATAGATTTGGAAAAGAAATTTCAAGATGTAGGAAACCACAATATTGTTCTAGGGGGCTATTTTAATTTGAATATGGATCCAGTTCTGGACTACAGTGGGGTTGCAGCATGCAGGTCCCCCAGAGCTTCTCTCACATTACAGAGGATGTGTGAGATTTTAGGCTTGGTTGATATTTGGGGAATTTTGAACACAGCTGGGATAGACTATACATTTTTTTCATCAATGCAAAAGACATATTCTAGGATAGACTTTTTATTTTTTCATTTTTGTCTAAATCACTGTCTCCCCCTGCTATAGGATGTGTGATAGGAACTATCATAATCTCTGACCATGCGTGTGTGTGCCTAGACCCTCTGCCTCAAAGTGAGAGAAGATGCTCTTATAGGTGGCACCTTAATTCCTCCCTTTAACGAGAGCCAGAAAATATAGAATGTCTTAGGTCTGAGCTAAAAGATTAATTGGCAATCAATTGGTCCTCAGTGTCGTCTTGAGGGGTGGCATGGGAAGCCTTAAAGGCTGCGATCAGGGGGCACACTATACAACATGCTTCATTTTGCAACAGGAATACTGCTAAAGCACTGTAACAAACCCCAATTCCAATGAAGTTGGGACATTGTGTAAAACCTAAATAAAAACAGAATACAATGTTCAAACTCGTACATTTTATTGTTTTTTTGCAAATATTCACTCATTTTGAATTTCATGCCTGCAACACGTTCCAAAAAAAGCTGGGACAGGGGCATGTTTACCTCTGTGTTATATCACCTTTCCTTTTAACAATACTCAATAAGCATTTGGGAACTGAGGACACTAATTGTTGAATCTTTGTAGGTGTAATTCTTTCCCATTCGACTTCAGTTGCTCAACAGTCTGGGGTCTCTGTTGTCGTATTTTGCGCTTTCTAATGTGCCCCATATTTTCAATGGGAGACAGGTGTGGACTGCAGGCAGCCCAGTCTACTACAATGCACTCTTTTACTACGAAGCCTCGCTGTTGTAACACGTGCAGAGTTTGGCTTGGCACTGTCTTGCTGAAATTAGCAGGGACGTCCATGAAAAAGACTTTGCTTGGATGGCAGCATACGTTGCTCCAAAACCTGTATGTACCTTTCAGCATTAATGGTGTCTTCACATATGTGAAAGTTAGACTTGTGTACTGCAGTTTTCATCAGTAATTGTCACACCCAGGTCCTTTTCCCATGCATCCTTTAAATTCTGCGTGGGTTGGGTTAAATGCTGTAAACAGGTCAACAAATGGAGAAACATTTTTTGGAGTCAGGAGTCTGATTCATAAGAGTATAAAGTTAATGGGATGTAATTTCTAATCTGGAGGTAACAAAAAAAGTGTGCAGGTGGGAAAGGGAACTTTTCCTTCAGCTGGACGAAGGTGGCAAAACTGTATATATACTATATATAATATATATGTCTGCTACAGTGACAATGCCTCTTTTTTCACATCTCACAAGCAGAATCAGTGAGTAAGGGGGAGGCATGATTATGGAGAACAGATGTAGAATTACAATTTCTTCCATAAATCCATATAGTACTGACGTTGCAGGATGTCCAATAAATGAGTTACCTGTCCAACCATATGACTTCCTGTTTACTCCTTTGTAAATAAAAAGGCTGTGTGAACACAAAGTGGACCAGAGCTGTATCAATACATTTATTATAAATATTATTACTACTGTAATAATTATTGTTATTAAAAGGCAACAGTGGATATATTTGTCCTTTGTCGAGACCAAATAAAGGACCTGCAGTTTAAAAGAGACCTAAAACATGTGGTCACGAGAGTAAGGGAGGGTGGACTGTGGTGGGTTGTTTTTTGTCTTCCCTTTAATCAATTTCAGGGTGTATGGACAGAAAATACAATAAAAATAAAAATAATAAATCTCATTAGTGTCTCATAACTAGCAATCAGTGGGCAAACATATGATTTATGATATACTAATTAGGATAAAGTTTATGATATAGTAACTTTAAACTATGACAATCTTAGACCGAAAAAAATATTAATATAGTAATACTGATGACTACTGTAGGTAAAATATTATGATTTAAACTGACTCAGAATGATGACATTATGAGACATTATTACAGAGTTTAGTGCTTGATTCTTACTGATCGATCATTGCATTCTGCGGTTTGCTAATTCTGTATAACTACTTGTTGCCAGACTGTGGCCATGGACACAGTTCTGATCACTCTGGAGGACATCCATCAATCCGCAAGTCCAGTTAATTTATCAGTTGTGACAAAAAAGTCAGAAAACACCATGGAAGGTTTGAATATTAATTTTTATATTTTTGGAGAGGACGATGCATTTGATTTGTGGTTAATGACTGAATTTTCCCCAGTAAAAAATGAAAAAGAGAACCAGAAAACAGGGCAGAAGAAGCATGACAGGTTAAAAGACACAAAGAGCTGGATGACAAAATTGAAGAAGACACACATGAAGTCTCTGGCAGTGTTTAAAGACTGGTTAATCCAGAAGGAAAAGTCAACAGACTTTGACAATTATGGGGCAAAAAACCTTAATCAGATGCTGTAATCATTTTATGCATCTATTAGAAATGCCAACGGTAAAACATACATACTGTACATCCAGTCCATAGACTGGACTCTGTCAGCACTTCTCAATGTTTGACATAATGAATAGTGCTACCTTCAAATCCAGCAACAGGGTATTTAAATCTGTAATGAAAAACCTTTGCAAAAAGGGGAAAGACGTCAACCAGCACCCACCCACGCAATAAAATCCTCTTTATATCAATATTTTGTGTCAAATTATTGATTTATTTGGTAAGTAGTCGTGTAATAGGCAGGATAATGTAGAGCGAGCCACTTTGTCTGGGTTGTATTCACTAAAATGACCTTACATATGTCATTCTCAGCCTATCCAGTAGAGTGGATTAATACCCATTGTTTGTGAATCACATGTTCAACTATCAAGTATAGCAGAAATGTTCAGATGTCCACACACATGTGGCCATGTAGTGTGCCATCTCATAATGGTTACCTTGTTGCGTGAGTTATTACAGGTGAGGTTTGACAGGATGCCAGTTGCGCAGGTCAACATGTTGACGTCATCTGAGCCCAGCTGGGTGACCAATATCTGCAGCAGACCATCTAATCCCTCCTACAGAGAGAGACCAGTGGAGACAGACAGAAAGACAGACAGACAGAGAACAAACAAATCAGTGACAGCTTGGCTTAAGCCTCCACAAAGCACAAGTAGGAACAGCCTTACAACTAAGCCTGTGATAGTAAAAAGGATACATAATTAGTTCCATCTCATATTTAATAAATGTAACTAGTTTATTTTTATGTTTACAAGACATACTCTCGATGAAGGTCGAGAGGAACCGAAACGTTGATTGAATAAATGGGGATGCTGCAGCAAGAGCCATATGCGGGATTTTCTCTTTCTTCAAGTTTTGTTTTTGTCCTACGCACCTGCACAGAAGAATTGTTTGAATGTCCAAATTTTTCTTTCTAAATATGTTTACAAGACAAAACACTGGAAGTAAGCTATTAGCAGGACTGTAAACTTAGATATATGCTGTTCAGTATGTATCAGTACCGCCAAAAAAAAAAAATATTGACAAAACCACTGACAACACAACCACTTGTGTCCAACGCTGCTCCAAATGCTATATTTCTCAAGTAACCTGGAACTCTCCCTCCATCATCCCCAGATTTCTGACACCTGTTAGCTGGCCTTTATAAACCATTGCAGCCAGCATCAGCAGCATTGTTATGAGCCACCACTGTGTTTTTTTTATTTTCTCTCACATTTTATGTAATGCCTTCATTTTAATATGTGTTAATGCTTAACATTAGTATCATTAAATTAATGGAAGGGCACCATTTACTGCTTGGAGAGACAGGTTAGGTAGGGGAGACACAGAGGGGATAACATGCAGCAAAAGGCCCGGCTAGAATCTACCTGCGTCGCTGTGACTCATCTTTAATACATGGTGCATGCGCTCTACCAGATGATTCACCGGAGCAGGCAGTTCAATCATCTTCATGACAAAAATACTGCAATATACAGTCATGGACGCATGACTGGCATTTGGTCGAACTGCCTCAAAAAAAGAGCTCACTACTATGAAAGTTACATGATTATGAAAATGCTTATGTAACCTGAACTTCAGTGGGAAATGTAATAAAAACTATTAAGGTACCCCCCATCACTGTGCACACAATTTACACCGACAAATGGCAACAAAACTTACAAACACAAATTCGAACATCGTCTGTAAATAGAGATTCACTTCCTTGCAGTGCTTAGCTAAATACAAGTAGTGCGTTTGTAATTGCCGTGTTTGCTGTGTTGCAAATTAACTGTTCCAGTCCATCCCCCTGAGCAGTACCTAAATGTAGTTCCAGGGTAAACTGGGAGAACACTGGAAACAAAAGCAGAACCAAAAACATGGCATGTGTCGATCCACGCTAGCTAGTGGTATTTAGTATTAGTAGAAGGTGAATCAATACATACCTGTTTGGTTGCAGCATCTGACAGATTGCGGAGTGTCCATAGACAGTTCTGGATCAGACGCTGACTAGAACCTGTAAGATGTTGGCCCAAAGCCTGCATACCACCTGGACACAGATGTAAACAGATGTATACAGAGATCTACACTCTACACTGAATGTCTTACATTCATGATCAGCGATGCAGACTTACCAGCCTCTACTATCGCAGGCTTGTTGCTGGGACAGACAGAGAGCACTTTAAGAACGCGACTGGTGGTCCACAGGAGCTTCTCGTAGTTGTAGTTCCTCGTGATGAACACCAGACCCTCTGGGCCTCCATTGGCTAGGATGATCAGCTGAAAAGAAAGTAAGTAGTAGGGTTAAATCTGTAATAAATAAGTGGACACGACAAGGATCTCCTTCCCAATGTTAAAGTGGAACTATTATGCTTTCCGTATTTCCTGTAATATCTATAATGTCATAATGTTGGATTTTCATATTAAACGTGGCCAAATAATGAGGTAAACGTATTTCAGAGACATCTCCGTGAGCTAAAACGTTCAGATTTCCAACTGTTCGCAACACTCAAACAGTTTTTTCTACTCCGGGCTAAGTCTTATGTAACTTCAAGCCAGTCATCTGTGATTGGTCATCTGCTCCAGCCAGGCAGGACTGGAGTGTTGTTGTTTTTTACGCTACTGCGGTGTTAACACTGTGGCAGTAGAATGTCATCTTGGCTGCCAGTGTTGTTAAATTTTCCCCAATTCCGAGTCACATTACTCCTGAAACCCTTCCGTTTATGTAGTATTTGGTTTAGAAGCCCTTTTCTGCTATTTTTGACTGTATAAAGTGCTGCTAAATTCTATTAGTGTCCACTGCTAACAACAGTGGCTGCGTGCTAATGCCAGACAGCTGAAATATTGGCGGCCAATACTGGTCACTTCTTACCAATTTCAGGTCACATTACTTCTGAAACATTTCCAGTTATTTAGTATTTGATTTAGAAGCCTTTATCTGTGATTGCTGACAGTAGAAAGTGATGCTATATTCTATTAGTGTCTACTGTTAACAACAGTGGCTGCGTGCTAACGCCAGATAGCTGTCATCTTGGTGGACAATGTTGCAAATCTTTCCCCTAATTTCAAATTAAAACTGCTAGAACCGGTTGTGTAGCATTTGGTTTAGAAGCCTTTATTGGTGATTTTTCACAGTAAAAAGTCCTGCTATATACTTCGTTGCTGTCAGTCTCAGGGTCTGGAGTGAATCTACACAGCGGATATCTCAGAAACTCATGGACGTGCGCTCGCCAATCAGAGCAGACTGGACTGGACGGGGGGCTTAAACAGACAGTCTCATACAGGTGCAGCAGTCATGAAAATGCTATATAATAGGTACACTTTAATGTCCTCTCCTCACCTTGCTCTCCTGGTTGCCATATGACAGGAGCTGCAGACAGTCAGTGGTGATGGCCAGGAACTTGGGGTTGCTCTTTTTTAGTAAGGGAACCATCCTCTGCAGGCCATCAGCAAGGCGCACTGCCATCTTGGCCCCCTCTTGGTGCAGCAGCAGGTTGTGGAGGGTGGTGATGGAATAAAATAAGACTGATTCCACCGGTGAACTGCATGAGGAGGAAGAGAGAAAGAGAAAAGGATATAGAGACTTCATAAAATGAACAAATTTCAAGGGGCATTAAGCAATCTATGACCTTTACTGGCCTCTATCAGCCACCAATATCTCATAATTCACAAGGTTGTAGGAAGTGGGGTGAAAAAGCATTGAGCAGTTGAAGAGAGAGAGAGTGTGTGTGTGTGTGTGTGTGTGTGTGTGTGTGTGTGTGTGTGTGTGTGTGTGTGTGTGTGTGTGTGTGTGTGTGTGTGTGTGTGTGTGTGTGCGTGCGTGTGTATGTGTGTTTAGTGAGTGTTCTTTAAAAACTTGGAAATGCCAGCACCTGGTGAAGCAATGGGACATTAGTATGGATCGGCAACCTTTTGAATTTATAACCTAACTATAGTTATAGTTAGTCCACCACTTTGTGGTGTGTCCAGCCTGAAATACTGTATCTCAGCAACTTTAATATGGACTGCCATGACCTTTGGTTGAGACATTCATATTCCCCTCAGGATGAATTGTATGAACTTCGCTGATCCTCTTATAGCTAGTGTGGTCATCAAGTCGAAATTTCAATACTTTATGACTAAGTAGCTGCAAAACTAACCACATTCCTATAAGCCTCAGCTGTACTTTGTGGATATTTCTAATTAGCATCTTTGAAAAGAGACAGACGTCACCAGTTCCACACTTGGGTCATTGGAAGACAACATAGTCAACAACTATTTTCCTTGATGATAACATTAGAATTGGTTGAAAGCTGCAAAAACATTGATGTTTGGTGGATTTGATGATTCTGCCTAAGGCAGTTGGATCATAGGGTCAAAGTGTGGAGAAGACACAGAGAATGCTATGCTATACACCTTTTGGTTGAGGCAGTGTGATGGTGTGGGGCGGCATCTGCCTCACTGAAAAAATGAGGCTTGTCATCATTTGAGGCAATCTTAATGCAGAGAGATATAGAGATGAGATTCTGCTAACAGTGGCAATCCCATGTCTCCACAGTCTGGGAACGAACTCTATCCTCCAAGATGACAACGCACAGTGCGGGGTTTATCAGAGACTACCTCCAGAATGTGGGAGTGGAGAGGATGGAACGGCCTGCCAGCAGTCCTGACCTCAACCCCATTGAACACTTGTGGGATCAGCTTGGGCGTGCTGTTTGTGCCAGAGTGACCAACACAACCACGTTGGCTGACTTGCGACAAATGCTGGTTGAAGAATGGGATGCCATCCCACAGCAGTGTGTGACCAGGCTGGTGACCAGCATGAGGAGGTGCCAAGAGAAGTGTGTAGTCTTTCTAATTAAGTATTTTAACAGTCTTATACTTCAACAGTTTAACAATAAACGGAGACTCTCTTCGGCTGAAAAATAATGTTTTAAATTGACGAACATCACATTTGTAATCCATGGCTCAATTCAAACAGGATCAAAAAATTATTATTATCTTCTCCATTGACACTTGTTTATATTTTTCCGAATTAAGGTCCCATGGACCGGAAGTAGAAGGGCGTGACTTTGGCTCTCTATAGCCTAACCCATGACAGACCTGCCAACCAATCAGGAGTGACTTTTCTTGTTTAAAAGTAGTGGTTTTATCCAATATTGAGTGAGACATTCTCTGACATTCTCTGGCCTGGCGCGGTGTCGCTGCTATTCATATGCTAATTAGAGCCATTCACACCTCCGCGGGAGCTCTCCACATACGTCATGGTTCGTTTCCGACAATATGTGGCACAGACGAACGCGACGTTCACAGGCTGTAAATTGTCGTTAACTGCCGAAAATTAGGGGGATTTCCAGGCGTTTACGGGTGTTTACGGGGACGAAAATTTCACTTTTCATGCAGTGGTTACCACAGAGAAATAATCTACCAAATACAAATTTCCTTACTTTTTGTGCTAAGTTTAGAATAGTAATAGTTACTTGAACTGCAAGCAGTTATGACGGGGTCCAAGCCTCACATATATAGACGCGAGAGAAAGTAGAACCCAAAGTGAGACAGCTGTAAGGAAACCGTCAGGAAATATTATAACGTGTGAAGGGCAAGGTCTGTAGTAAATTGAAAATGCAAGCTTACCACATTAATTTTACATTAATTCCAGCCACGCCATTTTGACAGTACAACATTGTAGGTGTGGCCTCAGGAGTGGCCCTAGATTGTACCCTTCAAATTTCATAACAGGTTCACCTGAAGATGTCAAATTCCATAACAATCGCATAAGCCCTTCATGAGATATAAACTTTTCATATTTGTAGCACCACTTAATGGCCAGTGTTTGCCAAATTTTTGTTTGTAAGTTGACAGCATTTACTTTGGACGACATATGCTAACATTGGTGTCTTGGTCACTAGCTACAAAAATTTGTTGTGTGAGCTAAATCCTTTTCATAACTCTTTTTTCAGGGCCATCTGAAGATGCTATATGCCAAGTTCTTTTTCATAATAATCGTTTCGATGTCTCACTATGGCGAGCAAGCCTTACTGCGACCCTCAGAAGCACTTATCTCATTACGCCAATCCTGATTGGCCAGTGAACGCGTGTCCATCCGCACCAGATAGCGCCACCTACCATAAATAGTGCGTGCGGATGGCATAGCGCCATTTAAAAACCTCTTCTCACCCAAACTAACATCAATGTTAGTTAGCTTAACTGTCTGCAGACGGATCTTATCTAGCTTACCTAGCGTCGGGCACTAGCTAACTTTGGATTTCTGCTTCTCCGGTCACACCAGATCGGACGGGGTGCTTTCTTTTTCTAGGCTAGTCGTTCATTCCTTCAACCAGCTTCTTGAAAGGGTTGGCGTAGCGTATGCATAGTCAAAAATCTATTGATATCCAAGTCTGTGATAAAGTAGCAAAAGTAGCTGTGTTTCTCTTTCTTATCGGGTCTCCAGCCTTGCAAACTGTTGGCTGGTTGATTTGTGTACATAAACCATAGCAACGCACAGAGCTGACCATAAGCTTGCGGTGAAAACCCCGATTGAGATGCATATTCCGGATGACCTGTATACATGTCCAAAGAATGCCTCTAAAACCCGAATAATAGTGGAATATCCCATGTCTTATTCGGAAAATGTTATATTCGGAAAAAGGCCGTATTCGGAACATCCTACCGGAATATGCTGTTAACGTGATAATCAGAGAATCAGAATATTGTCATATTCTGAATAATAGTGGAATATTGGTGTGCGTGTAAACAAGTGATGAGTGGAGGGCATACAGGAGTGTGTTGAGAAACATGGGGTACAAACAATACACCATAAACCACAGCAGGTACTTTGTGGCTCTAAGTCCTGCAGTCATACGCAACATATAGAAAAAGCTTGGGCGACCATCAAAGGACACATCCGTTGACGGAGAGGAAATCGCACAGAGAGTTTGTTGGAGGAACACCTCATGGTTCTTGAATGGTAATCCTGGCCTGACTCTGGTCACCCTGAGGGGCCACTTAGACACTTGTTTAAGGATATGTGGAAAGCGTTTCCAGTCTGAATGTCATAATTGAATTTTATGTTTTCAACACATTTTATGTGTAAATATAAGTATTAATCATACTCAACAGTATACAATAAATGGTGATGTGTTTTACACTTTACTATGAGGCTCCCTTTTGTCAATGTTAGTAAAACATAAATAAATAGTGGTATTTTTCACACTTTACAATACGGCTACCTTATGCCAGTTAAATATGTTAGTAACTCATTTGTAAAATGTGAGGTTTTACACTTTACCAGCAGTTATAAATGTTTGTAAAAAAAAGGTCATGAAATGAGATGCCAAGAAACATCAAGATGAATCAACTCGATGAACCGATACCAAGGATGCTGGCTGATAGAGAAGACCAAGTAAGCTAAGTAACCAATCTGAAGCTTAGGAGTACAGATCAATGTGAGTTCACTATTTGGCATGCCACAGGTGACTGTTACCAATTTTGATTTAATATGTTATAACATCTTATTAATGATTTATAAAGGGTTCACAACCTAATAAACTAATTACAAACAGTTCATAAACCTTTTATAAGGTAGTCTTATTGTATATATTGAGACCCATGGGACCACCGACATTATTCTTGAAGAGGCTGTTGTAGTTTTTGTTTTAAAGGTGCTGTTATCAAATTAAACTAGATAATCTAGGGGAAGCCTCTAGCTCACCCAGTAAGAACGTTCGCCCCATGTTGGCTGAGTCCTGCAGTGGTGCAGGTTTGAGTCCGACCTGCGGCCCCTTTGCTGCGTGTCATCCCCCATCTCTCTCCCCCTTTCAGAAAAAATAATCGTAAAAAAAACTAGATAACCTTTTCAACCCACTATATTTGAATGAAAGCGGGTTTTATGGGTACCCACAAGTCTCCCCTTTACAGACTTGCCCACTTTATGTTGGTCCCATGTTGTTTGTAGCAAAAACCATGCTGTTTCTCTCATGCAGTATAAATGTGTTATTTCCACCTATTCTAAAAATGGTGTATTTGAATACTATTGGCCCCTTAACAGTCTTAGTGAAAACATTTTTTTTAACTTCTATAAAATGACCTGTTGTGACCTTAAGCACAGCCTCATGAACCACAAACTAGGGCCCTAGGCCATTCAGAGAATGTATAGATTCCATAGGTATATTGACAATTTCTTAAATCTCCAAATGCCAAAGGTTTTTGATACAACATTACAGCATGGATTTTTCTATGGCGTTCCTCAATGTATTGTTGTCTTGTGATACTTTGGAGGGATTTTTGAAAATTGTTCATCAATTCTGGAAAATGGTTAAATTGTTCATCAAACCTGTCTGAGAATGGGCAGCAAATGTTGGTGCAGCAGTCATGGGTGGGGCAGTTGAGGGTGTGTAAGCCCATTTTTGAAAGCAACACCCCGAAGTAGAGGGTATTAGAGGAAATATTTTTACCTTAGCATGCGCACCAGTGCAGGTATCCCTCCAGACTTGAATATGGCCAGCAGTCCCTCCCTCTGGTGCGACAGGCTGTGCAGCACGCTGGCCGCACAACGGGCTGTCTCCATGTCAACCGCAGTTGTCATGGCGCGCACCACAGCGCTCACCATGGCCGAAGACTGCACCAGCACCCGACGACTGGCCTCCTTACGTGTCAGCTGGTTGACTATCATGGCTGCCTTGTTCACCACAACCTGGAGAGTAGAGAAAATATCTGTGTAAAATAGAATTATTGTCTGAAAACTCAGTAAGCAAATTCTAAGTAATTCAGTTGTGAGACAGTGGCATACCGGATCTTCGTCCCCTAGCAGCTTGGTGAGCTCTGGTACTGCCCTAGTGGCCAGCTCGGCATCGTCCTGGTAGTTTATCAGGTGGACTATAGCCGTCTTTAGCAGCTGGGAAGGCTCAGCAAGTCGTTGCACATTACTTTGCTGTGAAGGATCTGATTGGACGGGCATGGCCGCCTCCCCCTCCACTAGGGTCTCTGGGAACATGGCGGCCCTGACGCGCTGAGCACGGGTTAGAGAGTACTGAGCATCTAAATCTGTCATAGGTAGATAGAGAGAGAAAGAGATAGAACATGAGACTGCAAGTGTGTGAGTGTGTGTGTGTGTGTGTGTGTGTGTGCGTGTGTGTGTGTCTCAAAGCAAGAGAGATCACGCAAAGAATAGGCCACAACAAGCTTGAAAGAGTTAGTTTAGTAATGCTTAAATGTGCAATTAAAGTCGGGAGATGAAGTTCAATTCAACATTCAGCTAACATTATAATGAGTGTTATCTGAATGTATTATTGTGTCTAATTTTCAATTAACTTGCCAGACTTTGCCAGACGCTCCTCCAAAGCTCGCTGGAGGAGAGTCTGGCTACTCCACAAAGCATTCCTGGATGGGAAGAAAACGTGCTCTGGTTTAATGGCATTTCTTTAATCGTCTTGGGTGGTACAAAGCACCGGACAAAAGCTGCGGTGCCTCTGCAAAATAGGCTCGGGAAAGAAACTTGTTTTGGTGGAATGTGTACGTTCAGAAGTTGTTTTAGTCGTGCAACAGAAAACTCAGATTGGAAAGATAGTCTAGCTAGTTGTCTGGATTTACCCTGGAGAGATCTGAGAAGCAGTTAACCATAGTCCTCAGAAATCCACCGGAGTTTAAAATGCCAACACAAAGGAAGCCCAAAGCATCGGATATCCAGCCTAACTGAGTGAAATCCTGTGGATTGTGGCAACGGAGCATTCCCAGAAGTGGAACGTCAAGGATATAGACTAAGTCATCTGCATTAGCTCCCGAAAGGACAAATGTTGAGTTGGAATGGACCTCATTAAATATTATCTAATTTCACTAAATATGGCTCAATCTGGCTTAATCTGTACTAAACAAAGCAAAGACGCTTTGTCTGCCTCAAACCAAAACGCAAGGGGGACCGAGAAACCTTTAAGAGAGCATTCATCTTTTATGGTTTGAAGATTCAGATGCCTATAGTCAATGCACAACCAGACTTGGCTGTTTTTTTCTGACCATCAGAAGCATCAGATGGCCGCCCACCAAGAGGGTCTGTCCAAGGTACCTGCCTGTTAAAAGGACATTTTTCCTCGCCACTGTCTCACCAAATGCTTGCTCTTGGGGGGAATTGTTGGGTCTCTGTAAATTAGAGTGTGGACTGTAAAGTGTCCTGAGATAACTTTTGTTATGATTTGACACTATAAATTAAATTGAAATTGAAAACGGTGACTCTAACTCTCTAATAACTCTCTAATTGTATCAAGAAGATCCTGAATATGTTTTCAAAAAGCTTTGATTTCTTGTGGGTGTATTGGTCGAGCGCACTGTTTAAAAGTTAGTTTCATCTGAGTTTAAGTTAAAGTTAAAGTTTAAGCTCTGCTTTTTAGACAGTTGAGTCTCTGCTCACATTTGGAGCGATTCTGAGATTTGACTATGCTGTGCTCCTGTAACAAGATGCTCTGGTAAGCACTTATCTCTGCAATTTTGCAGGAATGACTATATTGTGGTCAGACTCATTACTGCTGGGGAATGTCGACCAAGCCAGCTTTTACCATCAAGCCACCCGTCAAGGGTGATGAAGATGGCTGCTCAAGAACAACTGACTTGTCATTCTGAAAACCATTAGCTACAGCCATTAATCTCCTCTGAAAAGTGCAGTTTGTAAAATGACCGGGGGACTGTTGTTACTTGTGAACCTGTGTCAAGTAGACAGTTAACTTCACTTTTTATAGTCACTTGAGCTAGACTCTTGGTGCTAACTAACCCCTTGGGAAGTTAAACAAATGTCTTTTTTACTTCAATGTTCTAGACTGCCTTTGCTATTTACGTCTGATGGACATTGTCGACTCTCTTCAGCCATTGGTTTTCACACAACAGGAATGGTTAGTCGTTTGAAGGTAAGTGACTAGTTTGTGTTTTCCACATGCTGCTTTTCCTCTGCTTTCTTTTTTTTAGCACCTAAAGCAGGATTTGCCATTTTAGTGCAATATGGGGCAATGTGCCCATCCTCCTAGCAGTAAAACAATAGCAAGGCCTGGGTTTGTTTGTCTGTTTTAGTATGTCTATGTTAGCACTGCCTGCCTTGGTACTCTTCCCTGAATTGTCCCTGCTTCTCTCCTGTTATCAGCCCCCCTTGTCTTTTTCTGAGCCATGAAAGAGGTTAATTAGCTTTGCAGACTAGCTACCTGCCTCCCAAGATCCTCAATAGCACTGAGAACGACCTCTGACTTCTCTTGTGACTCTACACAGGCCCACATGCTTCGGAGCTAAAGCTGGGTGCTACAAGAAGTCCCTATGACTTTGTGGGCTTAAGGTAAAAATGATGTTGGTCTAATCAGAAAAGTGGTGATCACCCCCAAAACTAATGACAGACCATGCCAACGCCAATATCCCCTGAAAAAGGAAGCAGTGGGTGGCATACCACCAGTGTTTGAGTCCCTCAGACAAGCAGGATTTATCCTGCCATGTGAAACTAAGTAATGTGCCTAGCTGTACCATTTTTTTTTTTTTTTTTTTTATAAAATATATGATAAGAGTCAGTCCATTGAATGACAACTTGCAGAAACTACAATATGGAAAAGACACTGTCACTCAGGCACGTGCACACAGACATCAAAAGGGGCTTGAGCACCTGCTCTTTTCTTCCTCGAGAGAAAGTGTTTTCTTTTTTCATTATTGGTACAGTGCTTTTTCCTGTAAAATTAATAAAATAGCAGCTTTTTTCAGTTTAGTATAAAAATTTGAGTGAAGTGTTCTGTATTTCAATAACACCAAAATAATTAAAATTATGTATTGCCATTTACAAAATAAACAAATGTTTAAGTGAAACTAAGTCCCTCTCCTTGGTGCAGTCAGTTGATCTAAATATATACTTGAAACTATAAACATGCACATTGTGACATAGTTTCCTTTGCTGTTGCCTGGTGAAAAAAGTCTCTGTCTGAATTGATGATTATTATTTATTTATTTTATTTTCATCTGTTGAGTATTAAACAACTGCATAAGGGAAATAAAATACATTGGTAAGGTAGTCAGAGTTGTGTTAATATATTTAATGTTTTGTTTAAATTTGAATTAAAGAATTATTTAATAACTATTAGGTTATTTTTTTCCCTTGAGCCCCTGTTGCCCAAAATATCTGCGCATGTCCCTGATGTCACTGTAAAATGTGTTGCTGCAGAAGGCCATGAAGCTATTTTATCAAGGCTCCAGTTTGTTCAACAGGAAGTATTTTTTTATGGGTCATGTGATCACAGTTGATGGCAAATCCATCTCACCCAAATATATAGGAGCTAATTGGAACTTTCCCAAACATATGCTTATGCAGAACCTGGGGGATGGAGCCTGAACAGCCCTCAAAAGGACATGGGAAAGGGATCTGAGTATTACACTGGATGAAGAGGCGTGGAAAAGAATGTGTAGGAATATTAAAACTATGTCACGCGATTTGTGGGTGGGCCTCATTCAGTTCAAGAATATGCATTGCTTCTATTGGACTCATTCCAGATTGTTTAGAAGTGGTCTGAAAGACACACCAAATTGTTGGAAATGTAAGACAGAGGACAGCCAATTACTTCATGTCCTGTGGTCCTGTAATAAGGTCGAGGTCGGGATACATAATAACCTATGGCAGATTGAAGGGACCCGGGTTCCATTCAGCCCAAAAATTTTTGTTCTGGGAGATGTGTCAATCCTAAACCGGATGGAGAAGCACATAAGAAGCTGTGTCCAGACTAGTTTAATGATAGCCAGAAAGATTATTTTAAGATGATGGAGGAATGAAGGAGTGCCGTCAATCCAGAAGTGGGCTTGTAAAATGGCTAGGGTTGCGGCGTTTGAAAAAAATGTCTTATTAACGGTTTTCCAGACTGGATGTCTATACTAGAAAATTGGGAGCTTTCTGGAGGGCTCCTAAGAAGCTTTGTACTGGGGAGAGACATGTATGATGGGCTTATTGTGTTGTCATTTATATATGTTTATTTGGTTTATAGTTTATTGTCTATTATGTTATTTTGTTGTATGGTCTGGAATATTGTAGTCACTGTCATCTATTCTTGATTTTTATTTGTGCTTGTTTTGCCACTAACATGCTCAGATTATTGTTTTAAGTGTCTGACAACATCATGGAAAGGATTCCTTGTTAACGAGTATTTAGGGATTAACATGTGGAAATATGCTTGATTTATACATGCTAAAAGTATTGTTTATTTAAAGTCTGTTGGGTTAGTGATGGAGCTATTTCTGGTTAAACAAAAAGGATTTTACTCTTTAACAAAAAGGTCTTTCTGTAGGGATCCTTTCCAATGTTGTCAGACACTTAGAATAACAATCTGAGTCTGTCAGTGGCAAAACCAGCAGGGGGAAGGTCTGGCTATGCGAGACTATTTAGACACCAATATTGTGGGAAAATAGGCTCCATGTTGAAAAAATCTGAAATTACCCTTTAAGTACAGTACTGGTGGAGAGGACTGGGAGTTTACAAGGGAAGGAAAGTACCACCTAAGATGTTGTATTTTTGACCCATAGCTAGGTGTTATAGCCCATATATTACTGTTATGTTAAACAGCTATTTTGTATATATTTGTTTTGGTATTTCAATATGTGTGTTTGTTTATGTTTGCACCAACCACCAAGGCAAATTACTTGTAAGTACTTATTTGTCAAAACACCTGATTCTGGTCTACATTTAGTTGACATTTTTCTATGTACACCATATATAATAAGAATTATTAATATGTATTTAATTTGAAAGTACAAGTATCACTTTGTCAAACTGAGCTTAAAACGGCCGGCTCTCTCATCTAACAGCACAGGTGGGACAGAAAAGTTTGTAAGGCAACATGTTTGTAATGAATTATTTCCTGGAGGTAATTTGTTTTAATTTCTTCCCGTGGGTGTCATGTGATGTGTGAGAAGCAGAGTGGAACAGAGTGACTGTGATAGATTATCTCACACTGTAGATAAAGTTGGTTTTATAGTAAAGACGGATGAATGGCAGAAAATGGTTTCTTCTGAACCATTTACCTGCATTTACTCACAACAAGCTTAACAATTTCTATGTTAGAAACTGATGAATATTTTAAACATAATAAATTAACTGATTATACATTTCATAAAAATCCATTCAGTGGTGTCTTGGATAATGTGTGTCAGACAGATTGATGGGCAAACAAAAAAAACAATCAAATTATGATTACTATTTTAATTATTATTATTAATGTACAGGCAAATTGACTAATATATTACATAATATTCCATCAGTTCATTTATTTTAGCAAACACGAGAACTATAAATACAGAAGAAAGAGCAACACAGATGTACAAAAATAGAGATTATTCATGTGATGATGAACGGAATGAGAGATAGAATGAGAATGTTAGAAGAAACAAAGACAAAGGGAGTGAAGAAAGAAGGAATGATATGGAAATAAACCAAACCAGACACATGAACTTCTGAAACCAAATATTTTTTTACTTCCCTCAGTTAAAGTGGTTAAATACTGAAGAAGAAAAACAGCGGGCTGGGTTTGCCTCTACATGGCTCTCACAGACTGAACCCTAATCTGTGAAATTTCTGTTTTTTCACGGCTACATGAACTCACATGCCCTAACAGACCGGCTATCAAAACAAAGAATGGAGAAGCTCGGATTACAACACAGAGGGAGTAACAGCCAATCTACACTACTGAAGGTTACTGTTGTCCCACCGTCTCCAAGCGGCTCCCGTAAACAAGTGGCGCTGTTTCGAGGCAGCAGATGTTACTAAAGTTGCAATAAACATCACAATCCTCTACGCTCTTTATAAAAATGCAGCACAGTGAGGAAACAGATATTTCATTTAAAATACGTTAATAACGGGAACCTGTCGATGCACATTCAAACCCTGTTGGACCCGCTCAGAGACTCCAATCTGCCGTGTAGTTTGTGCACTTCACTGATAAACCAGAGAACTCTACAGTTACACTGGGCTTCATGATCGATCATAACAGAACCTGTGTTCATGCATCGTTAAAACATATTTGTGTTAACGAGTACATTTTTTGCAGCCCTACTGAAAACATTAGAGGCGAGAACTAGGCAATGCAGTAACAGAATCTTGATTAACATTTGATCAGCACTGCCTAGTTGGACGGTTTGATCGGAACCTCCCACAAGTAGTGATTGACACTGCGTTAGAGACTCCTCAGTTCTAATTGGTTGCTTTCCTTTGGGTGCGGTGAAATCTTGCAAATGCCATAGGAGCACTAGGAGGCAGAGGAACATGATTATCTGTCTCATGTCCTGCTGTCAGGATATCATGAAAGTTTCAGAAAATATGGCAAAAACTTGTTTTTCTAAAAGTTACCAACTTTAGCGTTAAAGGGAACCTATTGTGCTTTTCCATATTTTCTGTCATATCTATAAGTAGCCTCTGTGTTGTAATCCGAGTTTCTCCATTCTTTGTTTTGATAGCCGGTCTGTTAGTGCATGTGAGTTCATGTAGCCGTGCAAATCTGTATGCTTTATATAATGATTACATGCTTGAGAAAGCTGTAATCTTGGCTGCCATTGCTGTCAATTTCTCCCCAATTTCGGGTCACATTACTGCTGAAATTATATCCGGTTGGGTAGTATTTGGTTCGGAAGCTTTAATCTGCGACTTTTATGCTAGAAAGGGCTGCTTTATTCCATTTTAATCGACTAATAACTACAAGTAGCTGAAACCCAAGGGGGTAAGCGAGCATCCGGAAAGCGTACCTCTTATGGGGAGATTTCGAGGCTAAAAAGCCATCCCCTTCTGCTAGCATTCCATTGACTCCCATCACTTTGACAGCGAATAACTTTACATCTGAAGCATTTATAGACTCTATTTGTCCATTGCTTGTTTTCTTGAGAAACACGACAATGTATAAAAGGCTCCATTACCTTGTATCTCACGTTATGGCCCCGTAGGAGCAGTTTTTTTCTAAAAATATTTTACCATTACCATATCGTATAGTCTGGAGAAGATCGCAGGCAATCGGAGGGACGCGGAGGCATACAGTCAAGGGAGAAGTCCATAGAGCATTGGAACAAAATATTTCAGCAATCATGCAGAAAAGTGCTGACCAATCAGAGAAGACTGGGCTTTTTCAGGGGCGGGCCTTAAAGAGACAGGTGCTCCAACAAAGCGTCTCAGACAGAGGGTGAATACAGGTGCAGCAGCCATGGACAGTATGAGAAAAATAAAGTGTTTTTTTAACATTAAAGCATGTAAACATGTTCTAGTAGATTCACAAAATACAAGTATGAATCTGAAAACAGTATAGAATAGGTCTCCTTTAAAGTGCTGTATACAGTCTCACCCGTGGGGCTCTCTATTCCACCAGCTGCTGTGTCTCCTTCTCTCCCAGTGGTGGCAGTAGCAGAAGCAGTGTTAGTACTGGTTGTAGTACTACCATTGTACTTTATACGGCCGCTGTACTCAGTGCTGCTCTCATCGTCCAGGACTGTGGTGGCTCCTGATTGGATTCCAGAATCTGAGGCGTAATAGGTCTGCTGCCATTCCGCCACCTTCACCACACTGTTCGCCTCACTCACTGCAGGGAACAAGACATGTCTGAGATAAGATACTAGTAATACTGCTCCTAATACTACTATATAGAAAGTTGTTTGAGCATTTATTCAATATCCTTAACAGACTCAATGTTTCCACTAGGATTTTTTCCAGCAGTGGGGGGGATGTGGAAGATGTCAACAGTAACAGTACTGGGTTTTTTTTGCAACAGTTTTTTTTATTTGCACTACTACTAATACAAATATATACAGTGTTTACACAAAAAAATGACAAAAACAGAAATTGGCCTAGATGCAAATAAAAAGGTGTTTGCAGATATTTTCATGAGGATTTCTACTTTTAAACAATTTATTGTTTGAGTTATGCGAGAATTAGTCTAAATCTATGATGGTTACTGGATAGTTCTGGCGCTCCGGGAAGTTCCACCGAATGTCCCTCACTTTCAACTTTCTTTGTGTTTACGTTCTAAACTCCAGCCACTTCGGAGAACAGCACCCTGGAATTGGCAAGTTTTGAAGAAGATTTGCATCGTGCCACAAGGCAGGCCCGCTTGGTTCTTTTGGGGAATGATTGTAAAGATTTACAAAGAATATGTGTACCACATTTACTCTCTAACTGGGACATTTTGGGACCTAATGGGAATATGCTATGGACAAAATACACACAGCGATACACTGGTAAGAGCAAATTACGTTTAACCATGTAGCCAGCTAATTTAAATAGCTCACGTTACAGTATTGTGTGAACAGTTAACTTCATTTAATATTATATGTGGCCTTTTTTTAGCGGGGTGCAAAAGTTCCACTAAAACAAGTTCCTTCCTGAGACTATTTTACAGATGCCCCTTTTTTGTGACCAGGGATTAGTGCTGCCGAAGCGGTTGTGATTGGTTCAAAGAAATGCAAACAATCCAGAGCGGTTTTTTTTCTTCTATCCAGAAGTGTATGTGTGGGGGGGCCAGACCTTTTTCCGCAGCGCTGTGGAGATAGGGCTGGCAATGCAAGACTATGTGAGAATCAACCAGGTGTACCCAGTAACAACGCCATCAGACAGCCCAATAATTATCACCTCCATTCAACACAGTAAGCTGTTTAGGTGCAAAGGAACATCAGACGTTAAACGTTAATGTTAATATGTGCTTATATGAATAAGAGAGAGCACTTACTTTGCATGGACATCATCTCCACCAACTGGTACCACTGCCTTCACTGACCTCTGACCTGCAGGGAAATAGAGGAAGCATTAGGTCTTCAAACAGGATTGCCTACAAAATTCAAATTAATCCTTTTCTGAAGGATTAAGGTTTTAATCACCATATTCTGCAAAGCATGATACGGAATTAATTTTTCTCACATTCCACCAGGAATTTACCCATATTCCGCACAGTTCATTAGAGGGGTCAGTAATGGCCGTACCCACCATTGAGGGCACGGAGGTCCGGACCTCGGCATTTTTCCGAAGTATAAACAAGTCATAAACAAAAAAAAAAGTTAAATAGCTTCACTTTAGTGCTGCCAAGATATTTTACAATGCCAAGGTTACAGACTTGTTATGGTCATTGCTTGTGTGTGGGTGGGTGGTGAAGTGAATGATCTTGTCAACATGACTTGACAAGTTGAGGAAACAACTCAACTCAACTCAACTCATACAAAGCGTGATACGGATTGACATGTTTTGGACACTTAATGTTAGCTTTAGGCTTCTTGTTGCTAAATTAACAGTTAACTGTAGTAAGCTGCTAGTTGACTCAGTTAGCTGTACAATTAGCTGACTCAGCCCTGGGGTGCCAGTAGCCAAACCCGGAAAGAAACCTTGGTACTGTATTCCCTATCGTCAAACTGGCCTCCTCCGTAAGTTTCTGAGGCTGTTTGGTCCCTGTGTTTACCTGGAGGGGAGCTCTGTTAACCGTTAACGGTGAGCTAGAGTTTAGATTCTCTGCCCGAGCCCGACCCGAGCCCGGCCCGACTTCGTTATTTTCCTACACTATCCTCGGGCCGGGCCCTTGATCAAGCATTTGTGTTTTTTTTAATCATTACTTTAGCCTAATTGGGTGGGGAGAAAGCTATGCCATAATCAGAACTAGTATCTATATAGGCTATATTTAGGCCAAAGTAACAAATGTGTCCAAAAAGTTGGACTACAGTTACAAAATGCAACATGTGTCATGCGCGGAGTCTCCTCCTCTCGCACACATCACACCGGGGCTGCGGGCTGTATTGTGGAGCTTAAGTGCAACATGGAGCTTGAGGATGTAAAGAAAAAAAGAAAAACAGGAGAATTACCTTTGAGCAAGTTTGGAGGAAAGTCGGAGGTATGGAACCATTTTAAACAAGTTGTGGGAAGTGACAACATGTGTCGGCTTTGTTGAGTGCATTAAGTGCGGCCGCTGTTCGCCTATGACAGCAAATATAACGGAGAAGTGGATGATGAACACACACATGAAGCAGGCTCGCCATGGCAGAAAAGATGATAGTCAGCCTTCAAGGTCCTCTTTTGTTACTTCTGCAAGCATAGGCTCCCCCTGAGGGCGAGGCAAGCGGGCAAGCCCTCCCAGAGAAATAGCCTACGTTGAGTTTTTGACAGCCAATGTTAAGACTAACCACTTAATGTAATTTAGTTTTTTTCAACATGGACCCTATTTTCCTATGTTTTTGTGTGTAATTGACTGATAGGAACAACAATCTTTTAAAATGGTCCAGTATTAAACATGAATGCTGTAACTGGCAGCCGCAGACTGCAATGTAACCCTAAATGTGCATTGTCAATTTTGTCCACTAAAAGTTTTTGCCACTTAGCTTATTATTCGTATTAAGTGTCTGACAACATTATGGAAAGGATCCTTACAGAGAGCTTTTTTAAACCTGCTTAAGACCTTTACCCGGAAACAGCACTGAGGTCGCTAGCACTAAACCAACCAGACTGCATTTAAAAAAACAATCATTTTAGCGTGTATAGAGTGTTTTGAGGAAATAAATATACCATTATGGCGTTGGAACCATCCAGTAGTGGGTTAAACATTATCTTTTTCAAACAAGGGATTTCCGGCCAAGATGTGGTCAGAGACAATGGGCCTGAGACAAAGAAAGGGCCTACATGGAGAACTCCAATCCATGTCGCCTCAGAAAAGAGGGTTCACCACCCATTTTCCAGCAACAGACTGCAAGTCACACTTAAGTGTTACTGCACAAAAAGGACACAGGTCCGAGAACTCTGATCTCACATTGGCTCCTTGGACCATAAAACAGCATGTTTTAATTGATCGAAGGATTATTGATTGGCCATTGATAATGTTGAAGTTAATAAATTCCACTAGATTTTAAATAGCAGTCGTCAGTGATTGTTTTGTGTATTTTGTGGTAATAATTGCTGGTTGAACACAGGTCAGTGCTCAAATTCCTTCCATATGTTCCTTTAAAGATACCAGATAGATTAACCAAGTTAAGATCTGTATTTTAAAGGGAACATCACCTAAATGAGACCGTTTCTCATAGACTCACAGTTTGATTATTGTTCCCTGACTTCCAGGGTGGTGCCCTGTTTAGATTGTTTGTCATTTTGGTGGAGTTATGAATACATATATTCATAACTTTATTAATATTGATAAAACATCTTTGATAATTTGCCAATAATTGAATCTGTACCCTACGAATTCCCAACATGGTACTATTTTACAATATAAACGTTGTTATTTTGCAATAAAAATGTATAACTCTACATAACAAGCTGTATAGCACTTAACGTTTCTGAGAAAATGTTTTTACATAAGTGAAGGGTCTCTCTCTCAGCACAGATATCAGAATATCAAGGTCACTCATACAGAGGCAAAAAGGCAAGTAGCAGAGGGGCCAGAGAGGCCAGCTGAAGAGACTGAATTTGTTTTGCATGAGTGTCTATGTGAGTGTGACAAAGCCTACAGAAGGCCATGAGAGGAGGCCATCAGTGTACGTATGTGCAGTGGCGCAACTACCCAGTGTCAGAGGGCAGCAACAATTTTGACGATTTTAAAGTATATCAGTCACTGTAGGCCTACCATATATATATAAATAAATACAGGTTCAACATTAACGGTTGCCCCAAACAAATTATGACAAGTGGCAACCTAATCATCACCCCTGGTTGCCCCTGTGACAACCACATTATTGTAGCCCACTTTTTTCTTGTACTGTATTTTCATTACAATAAATAAATCATCATTGATGGCATTCGAGCATATGCATTGCGGATGTTTAAATGTGCGTTCTGATTTATTTACTACGAACGGATAATTGTTATATTTTCCATCTCTGTCTGCACTATCCTTTCCCCACAAAGGACACAGTGAATACGTTGGTCAACAGAACTTCAAACCATACTGGACATTTAGTTTTGTGTGGTCTAACTAACAGAACTCCTACCTGATGTCATCACTGGTCTCATCTCTACTTGATGCCATCGCCGACCTCATGTCTGTCTCATTCACTCCTTGCCGGTGTTCTTCTCCACTATGACATATTGTCAAACAAACATTATGTCATTGATTTTCCATATTAGTTTTTCCATATTAATAATAAGAAATGAATCTGATGGTATCAAGTGGCTACCCCTACACTTAGTTAGCCTTGTTAGCCTGTCGCCTTCCCCTGCCTTTCCTGATCCACCATCCTCACACCTGAATGAATTGAACTCACTGTTAAATATAGCAGCCTAAATTAAATTCTTAAATCAGCCTAGTGATGGCATCAGATAAGACAACTATTATGCAGTAAGGTTATGCTGCTGTTGAAATTACATTCACAAATATGGAGAGCCACTTAGCACAGACCTTTAAAGAGAGAGAGAGATGTGACCCTGTAATTACAGCTTCCATGTCACCCTGACAGCTAATGGTAAAACAAAATATATGCATGATTCCATGGTAAACCAGAGTTATTGCATTAGTTATGTTTTCCAGATTACTGTCATCTATTGTACATAGCAACCTCGGTTTTGCATATTCTAAGCTAGCCGTAAACCCCCATTTGGCTGCTACATTCCCAGTCTTAGCCAGTCTGTTAACATGAATATTTGCAAGCCTCCAAGCACAGACGTCACACTTTAAATTCTACCTGTTGCCTTTCACCATCCACTTTTTTTTAAAGGTCCCATGGCATGAAAATGTCACTTTATAAGTTTTTTTAACATTAATATGAGTTCCCCCAGCCTGTCTTTGGTCCCACAGTGGCTAGAAATGGTGATAGATGTAAACCGAGCCCTGGGTATCCTGCTCTGCCTTTGAGAAAATGAAAGCTCAGATGGGCCGATCTGGAATCTTACTCCTTATGGAGTCATGAGGAGGAAGGTTTCCTCCCCTTTCTCTGTTTTGCCCGCCCAGAGAATTTAGCCCACCCATGAGAGAGAGACATCATGGCTTTCAAACGAAAAAAGTGGTAGTTGGTCAAGGCCACACCCCCACCCTCCACCTTGCTCCTCCTCAATAGCTACAGACAAAGAAATGGCACACACTAAGGAAAGCTCATTGTGGGACTGGCTCTAGTGGCTGTAATTCTGCACCAAGGCTGAATTTCGAGAAAGAGACTTAAGATACAGTATTAGTGGACCACCAAGGCCTATATAAAAACATCCAAAAAGCAGCATGTCATGGGACCTTTAACTGCTGTTGCATCCCTTGACATGCCATCTCTTTTACCTTCTTTTTCTATTTTAGCCCCCGACAGCTTTTTTGCTTCATCCATCTTTTTCCATAGACAACTCACTACTGTACCTGCTCGCTCAGCGCTCACGGCGCCCCTGCTCGCAATATTACGAATCCTACTATGGTCACGCCAAGACCCGCCCTTCACTATGGCCACGCCGGGTCTTGGCGTGGCCATAGTAGGGAGCACTGGAGCGCCCCCCCCCGCTCCCTCTTCTACAGTAGCCTATGTCAACATTCTATGATGGAATCTTATGAGATAGGGCGTCTACTCTAGCCTGTTAGTCCTCTACAATGTTATGTAACATTGAGGAAATGCAGAAATGATTTGGAAACGCACAAAATATACATGTAAAAAATAATCTTTAAATCTTTTTTTTTATTTATTTGTAATTTTTTTACCATCGCTTTGGCTGTGCCCCTATGCGCCGCATACAGCGCATAACCACTTTTTGCGCCACTGCGTGCACGTGTGTGTGTGTGTGTGTGAGTGTGTGTGTGTGTGTGTGTGTGTGTGTGTGTGTGTGCGTGCGTGTCAAAGATTGTTGTTCCCATCAGTCACTTAAAACATACAATTTTATACAAGAAACCCATCTCACAAATTCAGACCTAGAATATCTTAAATTTACAAAATGTTATAAAATATTGTCATCAACATTCAACAGCATACAAAGAGGTGTCTCAGTCTTAGTAAATAAAAACATCATCCCATTCATTCATAACTCATGCATCATAGATCCAGATAGAAGATATGTTATCGTCAATGCAACTATCAACCAAACATCATACACATAAGCAAACTTTAATGGCCCTAACAACGACGACACATCTTTTTTCCACAATTTTTTCTCTCTACTCTACAATTCAACAAATATTGAGATTTTAAAACTGTTACCAACCCTATAGCCGACTGGTCAAGTGCATCTATTAACTCAAGAAACTGGCACTGCCCCGAAGTAATAAGACTTGGACTTGGCAATAGTTGGAGATTGAGAAATCCTTCATCTATACAATGTTCATTCTTCTCCTCTCTCCATCAATCCTCCTCCAGAATTGATTTATTTCTTATAAGCAACTCACTCACCCATGACATCCAAGACAACACAATTCATCCAATCACAATAAGTGATCATGCTTCTGTCTCTCTCTCATTAAACAACCAACTGTATTTTAAATCTCCAACAAGATGGCATTTAATTACATCCCATTTAGAAGATTCAGACTTTATCTCATTGATAGAAAGCGAGTGGGCATCCTTCATTTCCAGAAATCTCACCATCACTTTTATGGGAAACAGGCAACGCAGTAACAAGAGGAGCAATAATATCATATTCATTACCTAAGAAAAAGCAGCAACAGAAAGAAGAAAATAATTTAGAGGAAAAAATCTAACACTTAACATGCCAATATTCTGACAAACCAAACGAACAAACACAAAATGAACTTAGCTTACTAAAAACCCAATTAGAAACAACTATACACAATAAAACCCAGTTTCTCATCCAACAGCGAAAGTATAATAACTTCCAATAGAGTGAATGTCAGATATGACGCAATAAGCACCCCTCAGCGTGTGTATGTAACGCACCGGACAGAGCAGCAGCTCCGCGGCGTGTGAAGATGACATAGGATTAAGAGAGACAACGGTAGCGAGTTGTATAAGGGGCTGAAATTGTGTATTGGGGAGGTTAGTTGGGATGGTGGATGGGTCAAACAACATGTGACTTTCACCCTGGAGACAGGGGTTCGTGTCCCACGTCACAGAAATGTTAGTTGTATAACCCCACCCATGATCTTTTCCTAAACACCATCTGTATGTTACGCGATGGAGTGAGAATGTGTTGATTCTTTATACCACTATGACCCCTATGTTTTGTTTCCTTGTCATTGTTTTATGTTGTTATTTGTTAGCACATATTTGTTCTGTCTAAAAATAAAGTAAATAAAGTATTAACAATACACTGACGATTACTACTGGATCTAAATTTGCCAAATACAAATTTGTTATTTTCTTCTATTTTAAACACAAATATCAACATTCTGCACTAATCAATATTATTTATATAAACAATGAATCAAGGGCGCCTGGGTAGCTCACCTGGTAGAGCGGGCGCCCATTTACTCCTCAATGCAGCGGCCGCAGGTTTGACTCTTTTGCAGCCCTTTGCTGCATGTGATTCCCTCTCTCTCTCTCTCTCTCTCCCCTTTCAAGTCTAAGCTGTCCTATACAAATAAAGGCCTGGGGAAAAAAAAATCTTAAAAAAAAAACAATGAATCAAATAACAATGTGCAATGTGAACAATGTAGTGAGAATTATAACCACCTCTGCAGTTCTTCTGCAGGGCTTTTCTAACCTCTTTTAGCTCATTGCATTGGCTTTACGGCACACAGCAACCACTCTTCACTCATCAGCATAATTTCCAGCAGTAGCTCTGATAAATCCACTGTACACTACCTGCTCAGCAGAAAACCGCAGAGAGACACAGTTAGAGCTAGCTGGTGAACATAGTGGAGCATTTAGCAGCTTAAGAGGCAGATATTTCTCTCAGGACATGGTGGAGACCAAACCAGAGCTAAAAGGACATTGGACTTCCATTCATCAAGTGGACATGTTGTTCTGTGTCTGCTGGATGTTTAAATAGGCATCTGTTATTGGTAGGATGTTCTCCAAATCAACTTTAGGCCTATACTGTTGTAATATGTCAGTGATGTGATTTCCATAGTTAACTCACGATTGATCGGAAATTAATCACGCATACTGTACATGCAAATAACTTGTCTTGTGGAGAGATCCACAGGATGCAGCATACACTACATCCTACATCCATCTCGGTCGCAGTCTTCTTTTTTTTGGCGTGCTCAGCGTTAGCTGGCGGCATCACGGATCACGCTCTCCAGGAACAGCTTCAGCACACAGCTGGTCTCCTCTTGATCAGACAAGAGTTGCGCTTCACTCCACTGCGGCGAGCCAGACGGATGGCGGGTCTGGTGATCGTCTGGATGTTCTACCGCAGCACTTTACGGTTTCCGCTAGCCATCCACAACGCATGGATGTACAATGTTACTACTGCATTGCTTCCTGTTTTGCCAAACTACAGTACGTCCCAATGCCCACATCACATGCATTAATCGTTAATTTGTGGCGTTAAAAGTAATTTGCATTAACTCGTTATTAAAGCGTTAATTTTGACAGCCCTAGTTTAAATGTAGCTTCAGATCTGATTTGATAACATTATTGGTTCACATAAATCAATGGATTATCAATTACAACACATTTTCTGCATATGGGCGACATCAGTAGATGCCTTGAACCGTATGACTACAGCAGAAAATTTAATGTAAAAGTTTTCATTGCGTGCCTCCTTGCTGATTAAATTAACAGTGACCACCTCTCTTGTCTTCTGGTTGCGTTGGTTAATCAATAGAGGCAGGCTTGCAGAAAGCGAGCTACTCATTACCAATGATGATGACTGCAGCTCTTTTGATGACAAATGATATATACACTTACACTACTGCAAAAAGGTTAAGCCCAATGACATTGAAACATTTTTTATCCTACCTAGTGTTCTGATGATTTCCCGATTTTGGAATACCTAATTCCCTCTGGGCAGCAGGTCTAACTCTACTACTGGTCAGAGGAGGGCTACAGACAGACATTGCTACTGCATTGAGACATAATTTACATCTTAATAAAAACATGTGATCTGTATCTTCAAATCTTATCTGGATCAGTAATGCTGATGCCTGTGTCAATGCAGAACACAATCGAAATCTCAATAGGAACAGATCAGTCAGAATACGTCATGATGTGGTCTGGTTCACATATCAGCCAGGTGTTGACGAAATATGTACACTGTAACCACATCCGACATATTGGCTTCATATTTATATCAAGCCAATATACAGTCCCTCCAGAAAAACCCGATTATGCGATCGCATAATTCAATGCATAATCACAAAATCCGCATATTTATGCGGGGGCCGCATTTTTTCAAATACGCCGCACTTTCGCCGCATAAATTGCAGATTTCCGCGCAAAATATGTGCATTTTCGTTGCAAAAAAGTCACATATATCTTGGCAGAAAGTTTAAAAATGTTGCGTTTACTTCACACAAGAGCAGCCATTTTCCCCTATTGCCATGGGAACGTTATGAAGTGACGTAATTACGCGATGTGAACATCATCGAAAAGCAGGGTGTTGGGGGGAATCACTTTTTTTTCTCTTTTTCATCAAACCGCAGTTTTTGCAAGTTCCCGCAATTTTAGTGCATAAAATTGCATAAATATCCCGCGTATTCAATCGCATTTTTTAAGAAAACGTGCTGCATAATCAAGGATTTTTGCCCGCAACAATCACAAAAAAACTCTTTCTGGAAGGACTGAATATATCAATAATGTAATGTGTGAAATGTAAATGTCTGGTTATCATCATCTGGGGCGACTTGTGGCTTGGAGGTAGAATGGTCGCCCCACAACCACAAGGTTGGCAGATCAGGCTCCTCCGGCCATATGTCAAAATGTCCCTGAGCAAGTAGTCTATATGTTTGACGTTCCACTTCTGCGATTGCTCCAGTGTCGCAGGAAACTCTGCCGGATGCATGTCTTTTCCTCTTTCTTTGTGTTGGAATTTTAAACTAAGGTGGATTTATGAGGACTATGGTTAACTGCTCCTCAAATCTCTGCAGGGTAAATTGAGACAGCTAGACTATCTGTCCAATCTGAGTTTTCTCTCGCACAACTATTTTGCAGTTTGTCTCTGTGCAGAGCTTAGCGCCGCTCATGACGATTGTGATTGGTTTAAAGAAATGCCAATAAACCAGAGCACGTGTTTCTCACATAAGGGAATTCTGTGTAGACTAGGCGAAGTGAGACTACTGAGCAAGGGACTCCTAATACTTAGAATAGAATGGGTTAAATGCAGTAATAGAATTTCACTGTGTCTGCGACGAGAAAGGAATAAAGTTTGTGGTGTTTGTTTTTGTTTATCTCACTCTGCCTGGTCAAATCATTTGCTCCCTGGATTGTCACATCCCAGCTGATGTATGTTGACTACCACTGTCTGTCTGGTGCGTCCGGTGTATGCTAGAGCTGTCAACTGACGCAATGCAATGTGGTTGATGTTTGTTGCAGTTAAAGGATGCTTCACTGCCAGCCCAAGTATAGCCCAGAAAGGAGGTCAGGAAAGAAAAAGGTGGCAAAGAAAAGGCACATGGCTCAACAGCAACCAAAAGCACAATCATGGTTTGAGACAGAAGAAAATTAACAAATTTACACTTTAACATGAAGCAGTTTAACTTAACTAGTTGGCAGGGGTTGTGCCACTGTCTTCACCACAATAGGTTTTATTAACATACATATTTGTACCCTGTTTCCATATAAAAACAAAACAAAAAGTATCTTCTATAGACTGAAGCCAATGCGTAAGTACCTTAAACCTGCATTCTATCTATTTTTCAGCAGGGGGCAACTCCAGCGGCTCAAAAAAAAACGTCATTTTCTATGTCCATGAGAAAATGACCCTACTTATCACTTGATGTCTTACATCAATAAACATTTTCATAATAAGTCTATGGTCTCAATCACTAGTTGAAAATCTTCTTCAATATAGCATGATGTTCATTTTTTGGTTCAATTATGGTCCCATTTATTTTAAAATTACGATAAAGAGCGGGAATGCTTAAAAGTTAAAAAAAGGTAAAGGTACTTTATTTGTCACATACACGTACATGTAGCGAAATTCATTCTCTGCATTTAACCCATCCCTCAAGGGAGCAGTGGGCAGCCAATGACAGCGCCCGGGAACCAACTCCAGATCTGAGCCTTGATCAAGTGCACTGCCTGGAGAACCTAGTACATGGTTTTTGATGGTGGGGGAAACCGGAGCACCCAGAGGAAATCCACGCAAACATGGGGAGAACATGCAAACTCCACACAGAAAGGCCCCGGAACGACCTGTTTTCGAACACAGAACCTTCTTGCTGTGAGGCCACAGTGCTAACCATTGGGCCACCATGCTGCTTAAGGGCTTAGCTACACGCCGACCTGCCAATCACGACAGAGGCTTAGCAATGCTAACCATGGCACTGTGTACGTTAAAATAGCCCTGAACTTGCTTTTGGGTTATGTCCTTGTCTTAAACATTGACCCTCTCACTGTGTTTTCACTTAATCAAAGTTAATTGGAACATTTCGGTCGCCTAGAAATGCCTTATGTACCATAATGCTAACCAAGCTAGCTAGCAAGCGGTAGCGTTAGCTGGTAACTTAAGGGAAAGTCTGCCAATTTTCTATACTGCCATACATGCAGATGCCTGGCAACAGTAACCGCCTTTACCCGAAGGTAAATTATGATTCGCTTGAAAAGGGTTGAAAATAGGCAACTTTCCCTCTTTAGTGTTTAGGTGCAGCACCATTGCAACCATAAAAATCGTGCGGTTTCAACAAAACAATGTGCAACGGCCAAGTTGCCAATTTAGAGGAATCAAATCGGCACTCCACAGTGACGTCACTGCTGCTACGTCCAATATTTTTTCAGTGTGGTATCTTCCAAGCATTTTCCTCATTGTGTGAGTCAACTCTTTATAGCAGTGTAGTGTGTGGCTTCCTGAGCAGACCTTAATGGGGTGTAAATTGCTCTGTGCCTCCATATGTTTGTTGAAGTCCCTGCCTAATTAAAATTGAGCAGACTGTAGCATACATGTGGAGTTAAAGTCATGGAAGGTTTTGGTGCTGGATTTTGAAGCATTCCCCCATTGGTGTTTTATCTCTGCAAAGCAATAGACAGGGAGGAAAGAGGAACTAGGAAGATGGATAGGGAGATAAAACACCAATGGGGGAATGCTTCAACATCCAGCCAGAGTAAAAAGAAAAATTGAAGGAAGAAGAAAAAAGACAGAATGGAGAGAGAACAGGTGAACTGATGATGAAGAAAGAGGGTAGTTTGGGTAAGAGCCAGAGAGGTAGGCAGGGAAGATGGGAGAGAATATAAACACCCTGGGGTTGTTTCTATGTGAGTATGTGGTGACAGATAAGCCAGTGTCTGCACTCTGTTGTAAAAGCTATCTCGTTCCCCTGCAGCGGTAAAAGCAACACCTAATTCATGACGACAGACAGTTTACCTCACTTGTTTGTTGTTATCACTGTATCATAATCAATGCATTTCAGAATTTAAAGTTGTAAAAGCTCTAATATACTGTACATTAGCATTTAAATGTTTATTATCTCTACACTGTTCATTTTACGGTACTATAGAAAACTCCAGCTTGATGGACATTATACAACAGACGGGGAGGGGTTTTCTGGTATTTAAACAGCATAGATGATCCATAATTTTTAATAGTGAGATTTATACTTGTAGAGGGTTGCATTTATATTTCAAACTTGACAGCACTACTGTTGAAACAATAAGCTAATATTTTCAGCATCTGAGCTTTCGAGCACATCTCATGTAGCAAACTAAACTGGCTTAGGTGATCATATGACTTTAAGGAGACATATCATGCTCATTTTTAGGTTCATACTTCTATTTTGGGTTTCTACTAGAACATGATTAACATGCTTTTATGTTAAAAAAAATCTCATACTGTCTGAATATAGGCTACCTGTATTCCCCCTCTGTCTGGCTTGCTAGAAAAATATAACGCACCTTTGCAAAGGTAGTCCTCAAGCCAAGGGTGGAGATACTCAGATGGGGGGTGGTATTTTCTAATGAGCCTGCATGTGACATAGAAAGTGTGACAATCTTTCCTGATCTAGGTAGCCCACAAAAAACTTACTGGGTTGTCTTTTTGTTGTCTTTAGTTGTCTTCAGTTTGTGGGTTGATAGGCACTCCAAATACCCAAATGTACATACGTGCACAAGCACTGAAAAAGTGAGTTTTTCATTATATATTCCCTTAAAGGAACACGCCAACTTATTGGGACTTTAGCTTATTCACCGTAACCCCTAGAGTTAGACAAGTCGATACACACCCTTCTCATCTCAGTGCGTGCTGTAATGCTGTCTGACACCGCCAGCGGCATCAGGCCAGCACAGAACATGCAGGTGAATGGTTCCAGTAATCCTACTGCTCCGAATTGTGACAACAGCCATCTTCTAACCGTAAAGAAACCGGGAACTATATTCTCAGGCGGAAGAATATAGTACTTGGGTGGAATGATTTGCTTTGCAACAACCTGTCTGAGAATATAGTTCCCGGTTTGTTTACTGTTAGAAGATGGCTGTGTCTCACGTTGTTTTTTGTACACGCTGTGACTCTACAAATCACAACATGTAAATAGGAACATGTTGGCTTTATTTTGTCACTTTTGTCACAATTCGGAGCAGTAGGATTACTGGAACCATTCACCTGCATGTTCTGTGCTGGCCTGATGCCGCTGTCGGCGTCAGACAGCGTTACAGCACGCACTGAGATGAGAAGGGTATGTATCGACTTGTCTAACTCTGGAGGTTACGGTGAATAAGCTAAAGTCCCAACAAGTTGGCGTGTTCCTTTAAAGTGAGAGCTTTGGTAGCTCATGTGAGGCCTGAAAGACCAAAGTGCACAGGAAACCCACTCCCACAACCAAGCATCTCAAGTTAAATTCTGACAACATCAAAGATTAGTTGTGAGAATCCTCCTACACAGAGCACAATGTCTTATCAGTGAGGAGGACAGGCAGTGAGGTGCAGCAGTAAAAGGAGTGGATGATGGGACTCCCAGCCTGACTGAAAACCAGGACAGACACTGCTAAATCTACCAGGGACCACCAGAAGCATCTCAGTGGGACTCACTTATGGCGTTTTTCCATTACATTGTACCTGCTTGACTCGCCTCGAATCTACTCGCCTTTCTTGGTTTTCCATTATGAAAAAAAGTCCCTGGTACCTGTCAACAGGTACTTTTTTTAGGATCACCTCCATCGAGGTTCCAAGCGAGCTGAGGCGATACCAAAAGGTGATGTGAAAACCTGCAGACTACTGATTGGTTGGAGAGAATCGTCACTAATCACTGCCTCATCATTGCTAGTGACAGACAGAGGAACAAACACGCCATTTTTAAATAGTTTAGCCAGCTGTGTTTTTTTTTGCTGCCTCCAGCTTCCTTTGAAACAAAATGTGTCTTCTGGCAACAGCCACATGCCGTGAATCAAAAACAACACACCTTTGAAGTTCTGTGTGTGTATCGCGTTAGGTCACAGCAGTTTCCTGCGCCGTCGTAATGACGACGAGCCACGCTGGCCTCACGCATGAGGTGGTACTAAATCTGCAATGGAAAATGGACGACGGGGCACCGCGGTCAAGCTGAGCACAGCTGGTACTAGCAGTGGATAAGCGCCATTACATGGCTGGACTATCAGAACATCCAACTTGCCTTCAAGTCACGAGGAGTCAGCAGTTACCACATGAGATGCGATTGACAACACTAGCTTTTCATCACTTAAAAAATTACAAAAAATACGAGACTCAGGTGTGTATAAAAACAAGCATTATGTTTAGTCATGAGATGGCAATGGCTGTCTGTTGGTTGGTCCACCACTTTAGTCCATACTGGAATATATCAACTAAAACATGGATTGCCATAACATTTGATACAATGCCCCCCACCCCCAAGATTGATTTGGCAATCCCTTTTCATCTGTCACCATCATCAGGTCACATTTGGATTATGACCAAATATCTGCAAAACTGACATTACCGTCAGTCTCAGCTGAACATTCTGTTTAGTGCCAATAGCATATGTGGGCATGCTAACATGCTAATCCAAAGTGGTGAACATAGTCAACTGCTTAGTGCAATTTTTCAGTGTGGAATTCTGGGAGTTTTTATTTCTAAACACTATCGTCGATTAGAACGTTTTATATATCTCAATGATTAGAACGCATCTGTTCACGGAGGAGTTTAACCATTCAAGTTTATTCATGTTACGTTTAGTAACGTTTATTCATGTCATGCTAATAATATAGCTGCAGTTTCCCCAAAATAATTACGTTTTTCTTGATTCAATCTGTATTGGTAGCTAGCTGACCAGTTAGCTAGTGAGCCAGCAAGCTAACAGCAGCGGCTAATGTTATCAGGTTTTACCACACTATCACAATATATTTCACATGCCAATGTCACCTTTGGATTTTACCCGGCGGACGGGATTTGTTGTAATGCTAGCTAGCTACTCAGCGAGGCTGAGAGACGGGTGTGGGTGGGGATTGCACGGGGAATCTCCAAGGGGGTAAGCTTCGCTTCAGAACTCGAGCCATCTATGGCGCCATTTTGTTGCTAACTGGCCATCACCTCCTGTTAGCATTCCGCTGACTGCCATTTTTTTTTTTACGTCACTTGACTGCGAATAACTTTACATCAGAAATGTTTGAAGACTCTATTTGTCCGTTATTTAGTTCCAAAGAAACACGACAATGTATAATCCAATACCATCAAGTGTATTAAAACCAGTTCTGTTGTACTGCATTGAAAACTACAATCTGTGCAAAACCACTCTGATGATAATCATCAGTTGATATGACAAAAACATGCATGACATTTAAGTATTTCTGACAAAGGCTTCATTACCTTGTACCTCACGTTATGGCTCCGTAGCAGACGTTTTTGTAAAAATAGGCTAACGATTGGGTCATAACCAAGTGACTCACTGTCGCATAGTAGAGGAATTGCCGTATAGTACAGGAGAAGCTCGCAGGCAGTTTTGACTTACATGAGCTGTTTAGGTTTAATTACTAATTTTAACTAGCATGTTAGTTAGCAATAATTAGCCTGTACCCATGTTATCTCCTTACATACAGCTACCAGAAGACTTACAACTTTCAGACACGTTGCTCACGTCACATTCTCTCAGTTGGAGGCTGCGCAGTAAAGCTGGCCATCACCGGAAAAGTGCTTCTAATAGCCTTCACTGGTCTCCGTCCAGAGCAACGGGGTCTATTGGTCCATTATATACTGTCTATGGGAATCTCCAAGACAGCAAGGACGTAGCGTTCACGGAGCCGTAGCTAGCTAGCTAACATTATGGATGGCCGATGTTGTGACTAGGATGCCTGCATCTGATATTCTCTGTTTCCCGACGCTTATTAAGACCATTAATAACCAGGGGTTATTAACAGATGTGTACCCACTCGATCACTCTCTGGGACATGTTTTCATTCTAATCAAATGTGTTTGTAGTTTGAAACAAGCTAGTATTGGACCGCTGATTAGCTTACAACACTAGTATTCGGGGCACAGGGAAAGAAAATATATGAAAGTGTAATAAAATTATAAAATAATGATAAACCCTGAAATATGTAGTAAATTTGTGGTTTGTTGTTGACATCAACTTTGCATTTATGCACAAGTAAAAAAAAAAACAGACTCAAAGCGTAAACACTTCAGGTCGTGTTTACGCCCATGAGACAGGGCTGAGACCGGAGCTGAACAGAGCCGGTGCAAACAGCTGCATGGATTAAAATGAAAGTGTCTAAAGCGCTTGCAGGGGGTAAGAAAGAATTAAAAATATGAAGTTAAAAAGGCTGCACAATGCATATTGTGCAAAACATCCTTTGAGGTGAGGAACTGCTTCCAGTTGCTCTCATATGTTCACCTTCAGATCTGTGTCATTATTTTTACTTCTACCTAATGTTTTCTAACTTGTTTCCTTTTTGCCTCCTTGAATTGGATGCTTCCATGGCAGAGTATGTGATATATGATTTTCATGTGATGTTAAATGTGAAATGTAAAAATACTAACTGTGAAATTCAATAAATTAAACCTTTTCAGTTATATTAAAAATTCATGTGGTAAATGCATGGTGTATCGATGGAAAAGCAGGGGACTTTTCCACAAGGCACAAGCCTGTTGGCAAAAATAATGGACTGGTCACTGTGACTGACATCTCAACAGTTTAAATGGCACCTGTTGTGCTTCAATTACACCCATGTAGTGTGTGTGGGTGTGTGTAAGAGAGAGAAAAAAAGAGTGTGTGTGTGTACTAAATGCAATGTCAACAATGTGGATTTTTTAACACATGCTACACAAACACTCACCCTTCTCGTTGTCTTATAGGCCCCGTTCTTACCTGGTTTTAAAATAAGATCTGAGTGATCGAATCACAAGTGGATAGATCTAAGTACAGGTGAAAACACTCAAACACTCAACACGCATTGAGGACAAATTGAGATCCGATCACTCAAACCACATTCGGAAGGGGTCTAGGCCACAAGTGGCCACATTCTAATAGAAGTGTAAACGCGTATGTCTCCTGAGCCACATTAAGGACCACCTACTTAACTGAGCGAACTCTGTACTTCTTCAAAGTATTTCTCATGTCATAGTAACCACTGAGAGTGATCATGTGTTTTGGATGTTATTATTATACTGTCGGTAATGTGTCAGTGTTTTTTTTACCGGTGCTGCCTGTTCTTATATCCACGGATGTGAGGACCTCTGTGCAGCACAGCTGCCTGGAAAAGGCAGCCGGCGGTATTATTTTTATTTTCATAAAATGTCCTCAAATTCACCAATGTGGATATAGGACTCTTTATATCACTATAAACATTCCTGCTCCCATGTCGTCTCCTTATTTATTAGGGGTCCAAGCCCGAGGCTGGAAGAATCGCACAGCAGGGCTGTGGAACCCTATTGCTTTCCTAAGATTTCTTATTATTATTCTTCCGCCGATAAAACACATTCTACAGCCTAAACCGTACATGGTGGGGGGGTGCCGTTTTCAAGACTGGTCCAGATTCCTGCAGGGACCTCGGCCCAAAAAAATTTAGCCACTTCCACCACTAGGTGGCGCTATAGCAGAAAAAACGCGTTTGGCCTTATAACTCCCACACCATACACCCGATATTCAAAAACCATACATCTACGCATTTACTGGATCCAGCTAAATCACGTGGAATAGGCCACGCCCATTTCCGCCTAGACGCATACGCGTGAAAAATCGCGATTTATCGTAAACCTGCTTTTTTGTACTCCTCCTAGACCGTGCGACCGATCTGCATGAAACTTGGTATGTAGCCTCTCCAGACCGACCTGACAGAAAGTTATCAAAAGAATATTTGTCGGATGAAAATTTCGTGAATTACGCGCAACCAAATTTGTGTAGCTAGCTACGAAGACACAAACATTGCCATATCTCAGCCAAAATAAATGGTATCATTGCGAATCTTTAGAATCTTGTGTGGCTCCCCAACCAGTTTCACAAAAATTGGCCACTAGAGGGCGCTACAAGTACAAAGGTTTATATCTCATGAACGGCTCATCCGATTTTTACAAAATGTGAATGTACCATCTCGGCCCACTCCTGAGGCCAGGCCTACAGTGGGGTACTGGTTCGTCAAAGTGGGCGTGGCCTATGGGATCCAGGTTTGGATTCACCACTTACACTAATGTGAGCAACTTAAAATTTACAGCGTAGATGGACAATGGGTCATGGACCTTACCTACCAAAAATTACACACATGCACCACTAGGTGGCGCTATAATGACGTAAAACGTGTTTTTGTCTATAACTCCCACAGTCTACATTGCAGATTATAAACCCTTATATCCACGTGTTCCTTGAATCCATCTGAGTCTGACGACATAGACCTCGCCCATCAGCGCTAGGAAGTTTTTCGCAATATCGCGCAATGCGCAAAACCAACGTTTCGTACTCGTCCTAGGCCGTCCGAGATATTGGTACAAAACTTGGCCTTTAGCATCTCCATACGGACCTGACCTAAAGTTATCAAAAGAATTTTGCTACGTTACACCATTCGCAATTAACAAGCAAAGCTAGCCACAAAACACGAACGTTAGCATATCTTGGCCAAATGAATAGGTATCGGAGCAAAACTTGGTATTGTTGTTCAACATCCCACTCCGAGCCTCCCTACCAAATTCGGTGAAGATCAGCCGTTAGGGTGCGCTATAATGAACGTAGAAGAATTTTGGCAAATAAGTCAATGCATTTAAATGGGAATAATTTGCAATGAAATATCTCTGCTGCAGTAAATGCTATCATCACAAAACTTGAGATTATTGTTGGACATGCCAATCTGTGGCTCTCCACCAGATTTGGTGATGATTGCCCTTTAGGGGGCGCTGTAATTGAGTTAGAAGTGTTTTGGCCTTTTACGCGATGAAGAGGAAATTTGCAGTTGCATTTCACTACAGACTTTGGAGCTCGCACTTGGTCAAATTTCCTGACTTTTGCCTCGCCGCCATCGTGCTTTGGGTTCTCCTTTCGCGGGCTCCGCTTCCGTGGGCTCTTAGCGTCGTCAGGGGCGACTGGCACCAGGGGAGGCTTGGACCCCATTCATAACTGCTTGCAGTTCTAGTTAGTCTTGCATTGCCAGAGCTATCGCCACAGCACTGTGTACATAAAGCAGCTGTAAATTCTTCAAAATGAAAGTTGGTTATTTTGTTATTTAAATACTTTTATTATGACGCCGAAAACTCAGGAAATGTTGGGTCTTCAACAGCAGCAAATTAACACTCCTATAAGCGAACATGAAACGGCGCCCGTCAGTAGACATTCTTATGTCGGCGCACAGACAGCACATTTTCATTAACGTTAGTCATCGCATATTTCTAATGTATGATTAACGTTAATGTTAACAACTGATATTTATAAACACACTCAAACACAACCAGCCTATGAAAACAGAAATTATGTACGTGTTTATTTGCATATAGAGCTGTGAGATTCAATCACAAGTGTGGACTCATTTGGAGACACATTCTACTGCCCGGTGTAATCACACATGCTTAGAGCTTTACAAATGTGATCACATGACATGTGTTTATGTGTTTCCAAGTGACATCAAAGCACAGTGCAAGGTGTCTCTTGCCAAGATAACGCTCAATGGTGTTTTAAGCCCCCAACGTCTCCTTCCAGGCAGCGCTGCGACTGTTGACTTCAAGGCACCTAACCCTACCCCAACCCTAACCCTAACCATAACCATTACCTAATCCTAGTGCCTTCCAGGTAGCGCTGCCGTTGGGGGCTTAAAACACCAATAACCCAAGATAACATGTTGGAGATTTATCGAGCTTTACTAATTAAATTAAACTAAAAGAAACTAGGAAACAAATTATACTAAAAGAAAAGCACTCAACACATTTTACATAAATAATTGCACCATCTTCATCGTCATTGCTTAGTCATTTGGAAGATACAGGCACCGGCTGGCATTAGTGCAACATAATTTTTTTCTGGGGATGGTGGTTACTCCTATTCTGTCACCACTCTCACTTTCTCCATGTGTCTCTGAGGAAAATTGCTTTTATAATTGCAACATTTTACAATGCCAAGTAACCAGACAACACGCACACGCTCGAACACACGCCCGCACACATAGACATAGACACACACACACACACACACGCACACACACACACAGCCAACAGTGTCCAGACTACTGGATCCATCAGTTCATTAGGAGAAGCTCCTTTCAGAATACAAACAGCACAGAGAGACAAAGGGTGTGAGAGAAAGAGTGAGATATTTCTACTTAATTGTTTCTTTTGACAATTTGACCTTTTTGACCATGCCCTGCTCATTTTCAGAATCCTCAGTTACATATTATACTATGATATTATTGGAATCATAATAAACTGAGTATGAAATGTAAATATTGAATGTTCAACCCAGTCTCATGGCAGTTCATGAAATGGTCACATAATTTAATCTATTTGATTCGCATACACAAACATGTTTATCTCGTTTTTGTTCGTGAGGGTCAGCACGTTTTTTAAACTATTGTATTTGTGATCACAGCACGATTCTCATTGAGTAGTATGAAACCCGTCCCGCTGTATACAGCTATGCAATTGTTGGTATTATAAAAACGTGCTGACCATCACGAAAAAAAAAGAACATGCTGACCATAACAAACAAAAACGAGATAAACATGTTTGTGTACATAAATCGAATAGATTAAATTACGTGACCATTTCACGTACTGCCGTTAGACTGTTGGAATGTTAGGAACTACTCTGCCAAAAATATTCCCCAAAACTGATCCATCATTCCTTTTCCCCTAAAAACATAGCCTCTAAGATGAAGAATCAACTCCTTATTCCAGATCACGGTCATCCCCAAAATCGAATTAATTGCTTCTTGCTAAAGTTCAATCTGTCAAATGCAAAAGTTAGTTATTAGTAATAAGTGTTAGAGAGATCATGTTCGCAGAGAGACAGCCTTAAAAGTAGGAAGTAGGAATGGCCGAACCTTTTACCACAGTGGCAGGAGACTAATGAGAGTAGTCTACGTTGGTTGCTAACAATCTCTTAATGCTTTGGCTCGTGACACAGTGACAGTGATACCCAGTTTAGCTCCTGATACATCCAAAGTAGGCTAAGTTACCGTATGCAACACTTGAAATGCAACGATGCATCTGTAACGTATTCTCTTAATGTAAATGAATGATTTTCTGTCTGAGCAAAACATTCATTGCAACTATATGACCTCGCAGTAACGCTAACACAGTCATCTACTGTAGGCAATACAGCACCGTAAAGAAAAAACCTTTACGACAGCAGGTGTGGTAAAAACACTGCCACTTTTGTCCTAAGAGCCCGCTAGAATTAACACAAACTGAAAGTTACATATAGCCACTTTGAAGAAATTGCAAGTCAGACAATATGTTTAAAAAATCTTTTTATCATAAGTGATATGTGAAGGTACATGAAGTTGTCATGTTCTGAGATCTCTCAATACAATTTGCACACCCTGCACTACATCCTTCCTTCTTTCCCTTTCTAAAACAGTTGTATTGTACATATTTCTTCTAGTCTCTATTTACATACTTTTTATTGTAATATTTCTATTCTGTTCTTGACTGTAGCAGTACTTTGCTTCATTGTCTATTCGATTTTCAATTTGTTTATTGTATGCACGTGACACACCAAATTCCTTGCAAGTGAAAACTTAGGCTACTTTGGCAATAAATGTGATTCTCATTCTTCTAATTCCTTGGTGACTACATTGTTGTCATCATTAATAGAACCAACGGGTAGAGCTACAAACAAATTGTGTGACACAAAATGCAACACTGGCACTGCTCTCTCCTCAGGAAAACTATGAGTCATGTACCTGCCCGAGATCTGAATAACCAGCACTTGGTAGATTGTTTTCAGTCAAACAGGAATAATTTAAATTAAAATCTTATTTCCTCTTGTTTTCTCCAAGGTCAAAATATTTCTGTTCTTTTCTGTCTTCACAAGACCCACAGGAGCATCACACACACACACACACACACACACACACTCACACTCACACTCCGCAGTATCCAATTTTATCCAACCGAGAGGAGGAAAAGCAATGGGAGATTTGATGTGATGTGTCACTTGTCATTGTCAGCTCCCTTGTGACACTCCACTACACCTATTGTTTATTTGTGTTTGTGTGAGTCATCTGCACATGCTTGAAAGTTAAATGACAGTTTGTCACGCACAAGCACGCTTTGTACATTCCCTCAGTGTGTGTATTTGGAGTATCTTCAAATGCCTTATATCCATAAAATCAGTATAACCTAAGCTGAAAGGTTATGTAGCCCATAAACCATAATAATTAATAAAAGTATTGAAATTGCGTCATAAATAAAAATACATACAAAACATATTGAGCCAAAGGATTTCTAAATGTTGAAACCCGTTGTCACTGCAAACTCGTAAAATATGGACGTTTGGACAGTGGCTGTCAGGGTCTGAAGTGACGAAAAAAGCACCCTTCAGCGTGTCTGTAGAACAAACCGGGGAGAGCAGCAGCTAAACAGGGTCTGAAGATGACGTAACACTTGAACGACTACGGTAGCGAGTAGTATATAAGGCCAAAATGCCGCATAAGGTTGGGGTGGTGGTGGATGGGTCAAACACAGGACTTTTCACCCACGTGTCATGAAAAAGTCGCTTTCTTCTTTTCCTAAACCCAACCGTCCAGTTATTACTAGAGATGGCCCGATACCACTTTTTTGCTTCCCGATACCGATCCCAATACCTGAACTTGCGTATCGGCCGATACCGAGTACCGATCCGATACCAGTGTGTCATATATTTTATTATGTTTTAACAGCTGTATACTACTATCCCTGTATGGATGTGATATGATTTCTATCTCTGACTGGCTCAGGTTAAACTCTTTGTGAAACATGAACAAACACAAACAATAAATGCCGTAGAACTTTATTTTATTCTCCAGTCAGTCAGTTATAACGGAAAAAGAACATAAATAAACTACTTTAATGTAGATTTTCTTTAGGGCTTTATTACGTGGTATCGGATCGGTGCATAAACTCCAGTACTTCCCGATACCAGCGTTTTAGGCAGTATCGGAGCCGATACCGATACATCGGTATCGGAACATCTCTAGTTATTACCGCGTGTCACGGAAACGAAAGCCCACCCACAACCTTTTCCTTAATAGTTGCCGCTCGAAAAAGGATTTCACAGTAGTTTCTTGTAATAGTCCCGCCTTGCATTATTTTCACAGTAAAAGTCTAAATACGGTATTATATTGTCAAATATCACAGTTAAAGCCTGTGACGCGGTAATAATGTAATTTATTGTGAAATATTACAGTTATATCTTGTGAAATCCTGGAAATATTTTACAGTGTAACTGCGTCAAAAGGGACGCCAATAGTCCCGAACAAGGGCGTTTAGATAAAGCGCTTTATATGACGCTAAAGGAGACTTTCAGTGTCAATAAATACGACAAAGGCACCTGACCAAGCTTCCGTATTTATGTACAGTTTTACATTTTTTAACATATGCCATTCTTATGAGCAGAGTGTAGAGGTGTTTATTGTTTATTTTGCACCGACAAACTGACCCCTTAGCTTTCTGCTGCAAAAATCAATGCATGCTCTAGCTGTTATGGTTTTCTATTTTAGATAGATTTAAACAGGATCATGTAAACAACGGCTGGAGGCCGCAGTAAGTCTTTTTCCTAAGGGTTGAAGAGATGAGAGAATTAATAAAGTAAAGCTAAAAGATGATAGAAGTCAAAAGGTATTGTAAAGAAAAGAAGGGTGATAATTAGTCCATGGCTGAAACTCTCCCACATCATCCCTCTTCTTTCCCCTTCATGTTTTATTTCATCTCTTTCCCTCCATACTCAGCCTCTTTCTTTTTCTCTTTGTAGCCCCGTTCTCCCATTCCCTCTCCCCAAACAGAAGAAAAGCATGTGCCTCGCCACTCCATTATCACACCACCACCTTAAGCATAGACATGTTCACGTCATTTATTAGACAAATAATACAGCAGCTGCCAAAGACACTGCTAACACTGTAATGAAAGTAAGGCTTCATGCATATTTTGTCTTATAAAACAATGTTTAAAACAGGTTTCTTAAGGACTCAAGGGTAAACAATCATGGATTTCTCATGGATCAAGTGTTTTCTTTTACAGCCACAAAACTCATCTGAAAACCCCTACAACCTGAGTAAATTTTATGAAAATGTTTGCAGAATTAATAAAAGAGTTATTATCAAAAACTCATAGGAGCTTGAGTGTTGCTTTTATGTCATATTGTTGAACTAGCATGAAATAAAGCAAGCATCAGCCTCATACACTTGAAATTCAACTTCAAAACAGTTTGGTTGTACTTTCAGCACCTGAATACTTCCTACCTAAAAATATTCATAGATATGTATCAGTGCAGCCATGCATCAGGCTGCAATGTAACCCTATAGGGCATTTGCTCACCGTCAATAGAGACAAAGAACATGGCATCATACTCTGAAAGCCACGCCCTCCAGGGGGAAAACAACTCTTCGCTGTCCATTGACTTGTATAGCGTGAAGGTGTCTCCTCGTCAATTTCATCTGCTAGCAAACAACAGAAAAGTGTCTAAAAGCTGAATGGGAAGACTATGGGATCCTGACACTAATGGCGCTTTTCCATTAAATGGTACCTACTCGCCCTGCCTCGACTCGCCTTTTTTGGTTTTCCATTACGAAAAAAAGTATCTGGTACCTGCTAACAGGTACTTTTTTTAGAACCTCCTCAGTCGAGGTTCCAAGCGAGCTGAGGCGAGCCGAGAAGGTGATGTGAAACCCTGCAGGCTACAGTGGTCGGAAAGAATCGTCACATTGGCATTTTTAAATAGTTTAGCCAGCGGTGTTTTCTTGCTGCCGGAGGCTCCACGCAGAGCTTTCTCCGTAGCATACAAGTGGCCTGATGGTTATACTTGTGCGCTGGTGTGTGTGTTGAGTCGCCGTGTGTGTGTGTGGGGAGCTGGTGAGCGAGGGAGAAGTGAGAGAGTGCCGGCGATTAGCTCCGCAGCGAGTAGTGACTCGAGTCATATAGTGAGAGAAACAAAGTGTCTCCCCTGTTCTTTCTGACCACGGTGGGAAATCTGGAGCAGGAAAAGTTAAAGGAGAACTTCGGGCAAGTTTTCCGTTAATCTTGATTGCTATATGTGTATGAGTACTGCCGATAGCAAAAAAAAACGAGCCGAATCGGTGCTAGCAACACGGAGCTGCTGCAGCTAATGCCGAGAGCTCCCACTCAGCTAAAACGGCAGTTATGGGGGCATAAGATAAAGAGTGCCTTTGTGCCTCTTAACAGACACAAAATGCAATTAAAATGTCTGTGCAACATGAACAGGGCCCTTACATGACAATAAGATGCATTTAGAAACTTAGCCATTGTTTAAATTCACCTACCCTCTTAGCTTCTAGCTGCCGTCTGGGATGAGTGAGCAGCAGTTCCATGTGTATTTGTAGCATATATATCCATTTTGTGTGCTGTCGTTGGTGAATATGAGTCTCTGCAGTGGCGAATTGTGTGGTAGTTTCCTTAGCCAGGCTAGCAGCCAGGACCGGCATCCAGCTTCTACTTTCACGTCGCCTCCCGCACCGACAACAATCCACAGGCGCCCGCTGGTCAGGTGGAGGTCCTCCAGAGGAGAGTTCATGCTTTCGCGGCGAAATTTTGAAGTTTATTCCCCCCTCAAAAATAGGTAATTGAGCACTGTAGTGGTTATGATCATATCAGTGACTATGTAACTACATGGAAACAGACCAAATGATGCCTGTTTCTTGTACAGTATAATAGCGTTACTGAAGGCTAGCTCTAGCTCCATATTTACACTACCCCAAGCTTCTTCCCTTGTGAACACCTCCGCTCTTCACTCTTCACACACTACACTCCGATCTGCACACTGCTGTTCACCTTTTCCTGCTACAACTGAATTCCCACGGGACTTCAGCGCAAGGCTACAGCCTTCTGTAATGTTACTTTACAAGAAACAGCATAATGGATGGATATATATGCTACAAATACACATGGAACTGCTGCGTGATGATTATTACCGGAGCCTGGCTGAACACACTCACTCATCCCAGGCGGCAGCTAGCAGCTAAGAGGGTAGGTGAATTTAAACAATAGCTAAGTTGCTAAATGCATCTTGTTGTCATGTAAGGGCCCTGTTCATGTTGCACAGACATTTTAATTGCATTTTGTGTCTGTTAAGAGGCACAAAGGCACTCTTTATCTTATGCCCCCATAACTACCGTTTTAGCTGAGTGGGAGCTCTCGGCATTAGCTGCGTTTTTTTTTGCAATCGGCAGTACTCATATACATATAGCAATCAAGATTAACGGAAAACTTGCCCGGAGTTCTCCTTTAACTATCTTGTTGATTTCATGTTGTTTACGGAGAAGGAGAACCAGGAAACGAGTCGGGGGAAATGCAACGCTACCAAGCCACGCCCACGGCAGTCGCTATGACGACCAGCCAAGATGAGGCGGTACTAAAATCTGCAATGGAAAAGGGACGCACAGTGCGCCGAGGCGAGTAGAGTCGAGACGAGTCGAGCAGGTACCATGTAATGGAAAAACGCCATAAGATAACGTTATGGACTCTGTCTCTATGTACGTCCGCTAAAAGTGCTGTTTTTGCCACTGACAGCTTTCTCGCTCGAAACTGGACCAATTACAACATTTTGTTCACATTACACTTAAACACAAAAGCAAGACAAAATATTGTGGGGTTTAAAAAATAGCAAAATTATCCTTTAAAAATGTTATAGCGGCAACTGCAGCAACACAGGGTTTTGCAAATGTTCTGGATGAGTGATCAGATCTCTATAACCTCAACAGGTGCTGACATTTTTGTTGTGCTTGCCACAGCACGCCACTCTCCTCTCTTCTTCCCAACAAACAGGCTCATATTAGGTCAGACCAGCCCTTTTGAGATTTACAACCATTGAGAAATAAAATATGACAACTGTGATGTAACAGATTTGGAAAGCCCAGACAACTGATGTATTACTAATAGAGCCGTCAGATCACAAAACATTTCATATGTATCTGTTTTGGCTGTGAAAACACCCATTGTACTAACTACACTGACTCATGGACTGTACAAATTTTTTTTTTGCTACTTTGTATTTTTACACAACATACAGTATATCCTAAACTTATTGTATATTCCATTTTCCGCCGAAGCGGACACAAATCTGCCAGAGATGACAGATGAAGTTAACGCTAATTATGAAATGAAATGAAGTCGGAGAGACACAGGAGTATTTATATAATATAGACCCAGCTAATCGATAATTAAATTTGTTGCCAACTAATTTTATCAGCAATTGTAATTGATTTAATAGTAGTTGTTGCAGCCCTAACGGCAATACCAGTTTCAATCCACACACACACAAACTAGAGGAATTTTGAATTGAGTGAGCTAATTAGGAGTATATTAACACTCTTCATAAACACTGAAACTGCCCTGCTTATACAGATGGTTAAACTAAATTTACCACAGGGTGCATTCCAGTGTGTGTGTGTGTGTGTGTGTGTGTGTGTGTGAGAAAGAGGGAGAGAGATATCAACTTTATTTACAAAGATAAGTGTATATAGAGTATAGATAAGTGTTTCTGAAGATGCCAGCTGATTCCTATACTTAACATAAACTGTTGAGTTTTCTTATTTATGTGTGTGTGTGTGTGTGTGTGTGTGTGTGATGAATGCACTAGTGTGTCTGATCATATGTGCGTGACAGCCAGTCTCAGTCCCAGCAGACTTCAGAGCATTTTGCAGTAGGAACTATCATCACTCACTTCAATAAGAATGTCAACATCAAAACACTCCTCCTGCAGCTGAAACCTTAGGGTGACTTTTCTCACCAATTAACATACCACTTGGCTGTTTTCAGGGGAAAACACTGCACATCTAAATACATCAATGAAGCCGGATTATGGATTAACTCATTCGCATACAGGCGCAGGAAAAAGGGCTGTTCTGTGACTGCAGCCTCACAGGTTTGAACTCCCTAAATGGCTTTGAATATTTTGCTGTGCAGCGTAAAGCCTAAATGATACCGTCCATGAGCAAATCCATTCCAGAGTAGAATTGAGACTGGGCTGAAAAGTAGAAAGTTTGTCCTGAGGGTGAAGTTCGGAAAAGACACGGGGGTCACCAGAATCAAACGGGTTTATCCGCTAGGATAGGATCCCCTATGAAGGACATGTCTTTTAAACTAAGATACAAGATATCCAAAATAAATCCATCCATCCATCATCATCTGCTTATCCGGGGTTAGGTCGCGGGGCAGCAGCTTTAGCAGGAAACTTCCTTAAACTTCCTTTTCTCAAGTCACATTAACCAGCTCTGACTCAGGGATCCTGAGGCAGTCCCAGGCCAGTATGGAGATATACCGTAACCTCTGCACCTAGTCCTGGGTCTTCCCGAGACCTCCTCCCTAGCATCTTAGTAAATGCCCGAACCACCTCAGCTGGCTCCTTTTGATGCAAAGGAGCAGCAGAACCCTCAATGAACCACTCCTGGGCACCCTGCAGTTCACCTATAGAGCCAACAAGTCTGCAGATGATACACTGAACTCCTCAGGAACCTAGGCCAGGATCCTGTTTGTGGACTTCCGCTCTGCCTTCAACACCATCCTCCCTGCTATGCTGCAGGACAAGATGTGCCAGCCGCACGTGCCTGACTCCACCTGCAGGTGGATCACAGACTTCCTATCTGACCGGAAGTAGCGTGTGAAACTGGGGAAACACATCTCTGACTCTGACCATCAGCACCGGTTCTCCTCAAGGCTGTGTCCTTTCCCCTCTGCTCTTCTCCCTGTACACCAACAGCTGCACCTCCAGTCGCCAGTCTGTCAAGCTCATGAAGTTCGCGGACAACACTACACTCATTGGACTCATCTCTGGTTGGGCTGAGTCCCCCTACGGGAGGAAAATTGACCACCTGGTGACCTGGTGCAGTCAGAATAACCTGGAGCTAAACGCTCTGAAGACAGTGGAGATGATTGTGGAATTTAGAAAGGACGCAGCCCCACCGACCCACATCAGCCTGGGTCAGTCAACAGTCAACACTGTGGAGTACTTTCACTTCCTGGGCTCCATTATCTCCCAGGACCTCAAGTGGGAACTGAAAATCAGGTCCCTCATCTAAAACAGTGGTTCCCAACCTTTTTTCCTTGGCGCCCCCCCTACTCATGTCTAAGAAAAGCTGAGCCCCCCCAAAACCGAAGTTGAGGTAACTCTTGAGATAGAGCCTTACTTTCTTTTTTGATACAGAGGAGTTATCAGCACGGTTACGTTTCTCCTCCATGTTTCATTTATAAAATAGTGATGCCGTGGCGGCAGGAAAAACGAGGATACAACAAAATACTTTTGTATACATTATATATTCTAGTGTATTATCATAATTTGTTTAACATGTGCAAATATATATTTTTTTTTTTCCTCAACCTCAAACCAGATAAAGACTTGCGCCCCCCCTGTGATCTTCGCCGCCCCCCCTGGGGGTGCCCGGACCCCAGGTTGGGAACCACTGATCTAAAAAGCCCAGCAGAGGATGTATTTCCTGCAGCAGTTCAACCTGTCAAAGACAGTGATGGTGCACTTCTACACTGCCATTATTGAGCCCACCTTCACCTGCTCCATCCCAATCTGGCAGACTTCAGTGAATATCGCTCTGCTGAGAAGGTGATTGGCTGCAATCTGCCACGTCTCCAAGGGCTGTATGTCCCAGGATGCTGAGGCGGCCAGGAAAGATTGTAGCTGACCCCTCATCCCGGTCACAATGGTGGCTACAGTCCATCACCAAAAACCTCATGACATAAAAACTGTTTCTGCAGTCAGCCTCTTTAACAAGGCCTAACCCTAACCCCCTAACCCTAACCCCACTGACATTGACTCTCAACCCCAACATCTCATTTCACCTTCATGAAGGGGGTAGTTATTGCAGGACTGTTAGACCTCATTAGTTTTAGCTAGCTGTACTTAATAACCTGGCAACTGAGTGTAAAACATACAGTATTTACAATTTTCAGATAGATCTTGCAGGTTTTGCATTAGCTGATTTTAAAGGAATGTTTCTTCCATGTAGTCATATATTATCCTGTATGTGGTACATATGATTGCCGTGCAAAGTATTTGAAGTTAATGAAAATATCAAAGAACTGAGCTAACGAATCTCAAAACAGTAAACTATATTTCTATTTAATAACGACCAACACTTAAAATACCACAGAGCAGCTTCAGCAGTTCAACCCAACAATAAACAAAATGTAAAGTTTGTTTGTGCTGAACACATCAAGGAATGACGCCGGCATGTCTTTCCCAGCTTCCGCACAGCCTTGTATGCCACATCCCAACATTTCTGTCACTTAATACCACTGATAAGGATTCATTTAAAATAAGGTAAAGCTTCTCAACAACAAGGAAAAGAAGAAAGCACTGAAGTGGAACTAGCTTTTGACAGCTCTAAGAGCTTACAGCAGCTGCTCCCTCACCGCCTCACACAACGAAATTCTGTTCTGTTTGCCGCCTGGCTCCTTAATAATGGAACAAACCCCCCCCAATAAGCAGCATGCCCATGGCCCAATGGTTAGCACTGTGGCCTCACAGCAAGAAGGTACTGGGTTTGAACCCTGGTCATCCCAGGCCTTTCTGTGTGGAGTTTGCATGTTCTCCCCATGTCTGTGTGGGTTTTCTCCTGGTACTCCGGTTTTCCCCACCACTAAAAATATGTTCCCCTCTCTCTCTACCAAGCTGATGTGTGGTGATCGTCTGGCATCATAAGGCTGCCGTGCATCACCCAGGTGGGTGCTACACATTAGTGGTGTTAGAGAGTAGTCCTCTCCCCTGAAGCGCTTTGAGTGTCTATGATAAAGCGCTATATAAATATAATGAATTATTATTGAAATCAGGGCGGCTGAAAGGTTTTATCTTCTGCAGGCTAAAAAGACATCTCTTCCGTCTGCAACTTGGCAAAGAAGATAATGCTAAAAAAAAAATACTACTACTAGTATTATACTACTTATCTCTTTGTAGTTTGGCTTTTCTGAAGCTAATGTACTCGATTCTTGCTGTTAGGAGTTTGTACCTTTATGGCTACATACACTTATTGGAAGTCGCTTTGGATAAAAGCGTCAGCTAAATGAAATGTAACGTAGCTGACAAACTTCCAAATTTGTCAAGCTTCCACAAATCACAAAAAAGTTTCACCGGCTGCTATATATGAATGACCTTCCTCTGACTTGGTCATAAGCATTTGCAAACATATGGATGTCATGCTTGGTAAGACTGAAAGACGGTGTCCATTTGCAACTCAAAAAAATCTAATTCAAACATTTTGACATTCATTTTGAAAGGTTTCTGAGGAATGAAGACTTCTTAACTAATATACCAAGGTTAAGGTTGTATAAACGTTAGATCTTATTTTTGTACTGTATTTTATTATGACATTTATTTACTTATTTTTCAGCGGTTTAGTATTGCTATTGTTGCCATATATGGTTTTGCTTAATTTTTGTCTGTTATCCATTTATCTTTTACTATTTGTGTACTCATGGGGTGAGTTGTTGGGCATTTGGGAGGGGGGTGGATGGATCGATGGGGAAATGGGGAGGACATTTTCTTTTCTTTTTTTTAAATGGAGATTTGTACAGACTTTAAACTTGTACCAACATTGTTGCACCAATGAAAATGATGTAAAACAAGTAATAATTTATTTTAGATCTGTCTGTTCATATTCCACAAAGTATGAGGGCAGTGTTTTTTTTTGCAGACAATCTGTACTAAATAAAGTTTCTGCCTGAGCTCTTTGCTGTAACATGCAAAAAAAAAAACTGACCGGATTTCACTGCAGACTTTCTGAGAAGCAGAATGTGAATGGTAATCTTCAGCTTTCTCCTGGAAAGACAGTATATGTGATAATGGTGGGCTCCTCCAGTAAGCAAGAAAGATGTCACTAATGCTCCTCAAGGATTTTACAAGTGTACTACATGTCTTTATCACCCATACAATTCCATTAAAATCCCCTGGAACCAGATACAGGAGGTGTGTAACTGTATGAATGTAAAGTAAAGAAGAGCACAAGGGCAAACTTGCTTAGTTGTCTGACTCAGCAAATCAATGTAAAATAAATGACTGTTGACACTGAAGATATGTTCCCTTGTTTACTGAGACATCGTTGGCAGGTAGTGTGATAACTGTGCTGGTTGATCAATAGAGGCTGCCAGTGAGGGGAAGCGCATCATTAGTAATGATGGTGTTTGAAATAGCTCTTAGGATAATTAATGACATATGTCAAACTTTCCGTTATATTGAAGTATATTCACAGAAGGAAGAAAAAATTGACAGTTTATCTTAATTAATCTTAATTATCGTAATTATAACTAGGTAATTTCTAATCACCCCAAGTGAAGGAGTTTAAGTACCTTGGGGTCTCGTTCGCAAGTGAGGGGACAATGGAGCAGGAGATAGGTGGGAAGTTGGCCAGAGAATCAGGGTGATATTACATTCACTTTACCGCATGAAAAGAGAGCTGAGCTGGATGGCAAATCTCACGATCTACCGATCAATTTTTGATCCTACCTTCACCTATGGTCATGAAGGCTGGGTCATGACCGAAAGAACGAGATCCAGATACAAGCGGCCAAAATGGGTTTCCTCAGGAGGGTGGCTGGTGAGATAGGGTGAGAACTCAGTCATCCGTAAGGAACTCGGAGTAGAGCAGCTGCTCCTTTGCGTTGAAAGGAGCCAGTTGAGGTGGTTTGGGCATCTGGTATGGATGGCCCCTAGGCACCTCCAGAGGGAGGTGTTCCAGGCACGTCCAGCTGGGAGGAGGCCCAGGGAAGACCCAGGACTAGGTGGAGGGATTATTTCTCCACCCTGGCCTGGGAATGCCTTGGGATCCCCCAGTCAGAGCTAATTTATATGGCTTGGGAAAGGGAAGTTTGGGGTCCCCTGCTGGAGCTGCTGGAGCTTCTGCCCCTGCAACCCGACCTCGGATAAACGGACGACGATGGATGGATTTTGTAATTATGAGATACAGGTCTTGTACTAGTTATATTTCTATTCATTTTACTGTCAATAACTGTAATTGTTCATCATATCATTCCATTATACCCACTGCCATAATTATGAGTCATATTTCTGTATTTTTGTCTGTTATCTGTCTGTCTCTCTACCCCCAATGACTTATGCTGGCGTTATTTTGGGGTTTTATTTCTACGGCTACAGATTTCATAATTCTACAAGATCCATATCTAACTTTAAGGCAAGAACTCTGTTGGTTTGTATGTGTACATTATGTATGTATGTAAGTGTTAATGTGTGTCCTTCGCATATCTCAACAACCATTCATCTGGTCTACATCACTTAACTCAAATTGTGGATGGATAAGCGGTTCTGGAGAAAGCTGCAAGCAGCAACACCACAGGCTAAACAGGCATGTTTTCAACAGACACTACACTAGTCTCATAATGATAAGATAGAGATCTCTTAAGATTCTGTTACTATGAAATAAACATCTTGTAATTATGAGATTTTCTTAAGTTTCTCTTAAGCATTAAGATACCAATCTCATTATCTCTAGTTATACTTAATTATATGATTCAGATGTAAAAATTACAAGATCAAACTTTAATAAAGAGTGCATACCTACAACCAATGGATATAATAGTTTTAATATCCATATAAAGTTTTCTTATATCTTGAGAAAGGATAATCAATTATGAGAGTGTTTCTCCCAGTTCTGGGATACAGATCCCATTAGAGATCTTTTCTTGTTACAATGACATTAAAACTCAGGATGAGGCAATTTTAGTTTGCTTTTGATATCAATTGTACCCAGAGAACTAAGCCTAAATGTTTTTTTAGCTGTCATGCCAAACTGGTAACACTTTATAATAACCATCATTAATATATGGTAAATTGCTACTTAATTAATCTTTAGTTAATTGTCATTTTACTGTTAACAAACAATACAATTATAATTAATGTTTACTAATTATTAGTAGTGCTTTTAATTAACAGATTATTGTTACACACATATCCCTCATATACTATATTAGGTATCTGGTAAAAAAAATTATAATCCTTTCAAAAACCATTTTTAAAACATCTACAAACGATACATAGATAGATGGACCAGATATTACTAACACTTTGTTAAGGGTTACTAGTTGCTTTATAAACCGTCCATAAACAATAAAGTTGCAACAGATGACTAGAATACCTTGTTAAATAGTTAATACATATTGGAATAAATACTGGAATGAAGGATATAAGCTACCAGGGCTTATGCCGCTGTATTTTTTATCAGGATATATCACTTAATGCCCACTTAAAACAAATCTCAAGAAAAGCCTTTTTTCACCTGCGTAACATTGCCAAAATTAGGCACATCCTGTCTCAAAACCATACTGAAAAACAAGTCCATGTATTTGTTACTTCAAGGCTGGACTATTGTAATTCCTTATCAGGTTGCTCAAATAAGTCCCTCTAGCTGATCAATAATTCTGCAGCGCGTGTGCTGACAATAACTAAGAAAAGAGATTGGGGATCAGACACCATCACCACATTTAAGAGTAAACTTAAAACTCTCCTCGTTGATAAAGCTTATAGTTAGGAAGTGAGAAGTTGCAGCGTTCGCCTAGACCATGTGGGAGGGTTTATAGCTACAGACACGGCACTCCTCTTCTCTGCTTCTCTTCATAGTCGTCAGATTCATCTACCAACCCTTATAGAGCTAGCTCAGGTTTGCCTTGGACCAGTGCTTAGTTATGCTGTTATAGTTTTAGACTGCCGGGGGAATTCCTTTGACACACTGAGCTCCTCTCTCTTTCCATCTGTGTGCATCCATGTCCCTCAAATGCTTGTTACTAACTAAGCTCTGGGGAGCTTATTCCCCGGAGCCCTTAAATTTTCTCGCCCTGCAGTTTTCCTTGGATTAGGGTGGCACCTAAATCTTGGTTGCAGCTGTCGCCGTGGTCCTGCTCGGCGCCCTGCTATGCCTTGCAGTGCCCTGCTTTGCCATGAACTACTACAACTTCTATTTCTAGTCATAGTTTCATTATCTTTATTGTAACTATAATTGCCACTGTTCATCATACCCCCAACCGGCACTGTCAGACACCGCCTACCAAGAGCCTGGGTCTGTCTGAGGTTTCTCCCTAAAAAGATGTTTTCCCCAACACTCGTGGTTTCTGCCTAAAAGGGAGTTTTTCCTCACCACTGTCATACTAATTGCTTGTCCCTGGGGGTTGTCACTGGAATTATTGGGTCTTTGTAAATAATAGAGTGTGATCTAGACCTACTCTATCTGTAAAGTGTTTGAGATAACTCTTGTTATGATTTGATACTATAAATAAAATTGAATTGAACCACCACTTCTTGATGGTTCACTCTACAACAGGTTAGAGTATGAAAAGCACTAGTTATTAGTATGTTTGCATGGATGGATGAGTGTATGTTTGTGTTGTCCTGTGAGGTGGCTGATCACTGAGGAGAATGAGGAATCCCATTACCGCCTATCTGCAGAAAAACACATGGCTTGTCAAGCACAGCCTCAGCCTGTCTAAATATAGACAGAAGCTCCAAAGAGAGACAGAGAGAGATGGAGGCGTCAAGGGAATTTGGCAGGAGAGAGACAGAGGTGTAGACACAGTTAGGAAAAGTGAGAAAATAAGAGCGATAATAGAGGGAAAAAAACAAAAAATAAAGAAAGTATGTCCGCACTAAAGGCTCTTACACACCACCGCTGACAGTGATCAATGCATGTAACACTGTGAGATGGTCTGATAAAATCCTGGTTGCAATCTGCAAACTCTAAAATGGTTTCAACAAAAACACATCAGAACTTTCATGAAGGAAGTATTTATTGCTGGACTGTTGAATTAGTTTCAGCTAGATTACCTGCCTAATAAATCAGGAACTGATAAGCAAATTCACAAAGAATAGATTGCGGCCGCTGATAGCACCATGAATCGCATTGCTTGCAACCGCTATCTGCTCTGTCCAAGGCCGAATGACAAACAAACACGCCCATACAGGTTTGCAGCTGAGTGCAATTTGCCCTTTTTTTTGCATTTGATTGTGATGATCCATGTGGCGAAATTGGCAACCTCACTGGATGGATATTGGACTACCTCACCAACCAACCTCAGTTTGTAAGGACACAGGGCTGTGTGTCTGACACAGTGGTCTGCAGCACAGGGGCCCCACAAGGAACAGTTCTGACACAGATCCTGTTCACCATCTACACTGCAGACTTCACCTGTCACTCAAGAAACTGCCACCTACAAAAGTTCTCTGATGACTCTGCAGTTGTTGGCCTCATCGCAGATGGGGATGACAGGGAGTACTGGGAACTAAACAAAGACTTTGTGGATTGGTGCCAGCGGAACCACCTCCAGATCAATGCTGGGAAATCCAAGGAGCTGGTGGTGGATTTTCTGTAGGAGCAAACACTCTCCACTTCTGCCGGTGAACATCCTGGGTACGGACATCGATATGGTTAAATCATATAAGTACCTGGGTGTTCACCTGAACAATAAACTGGACTGGACTGACAACACCACCGCACTTTACAAAAAAGGCCAGAGCAGACTGTATCTGCTGAGGAGTTTTTTGGTGTGCAGGGGGCACTCCTGAGGACATTTTATGACTCTGTGGTGGCATCAGCCATTCTCTATGGAGTGGTCTGCCCCTCTGACGCCGTGAAGGTGGTGGGAGACAGGAGGATAGAGGCTAAATTATCCTCCATGATGGACGACTCCTCCCACCCCACGTCAGGACTGAACAGCTCCTTCAGTGACAGGCTGCTGCACCCGCTGCGTCACGGAGCGATACCGCATGTCTTTCCTGCCTGCTGCTGTCAGACTTTACAATCGGCACTGCTCCCAGTAGACCACATGGACAAAACACACAGACCAAGACTGATAAAACATGCAATAAAACGTGACTGTGCAATACTTTAAATACATTTTACTATTTTAATATTTATTCTATTAAATTATATTTATAATTGTGTGTTAATCTGTGTATTCTACTTTTCCTCCTAACCCTTACTGCTGTAACAGTATGAATTTCCCCATTGTGGGATTAATAAAGGATTTTGAATCTTATAAAAATATAAATTTTGCCTTTGCACCAAGAACACAGAACAAGAGACAGAGCAATTGCAGAGAGAACAAGAAAAATGACATTTTCAGACTGGAGGTGAAGAGGCATTCCTCAAAACTTCAGGTCAATTTAAAGGTTTAATATCCATTCTGTCAGTGCTGTTGTTGTTTTCAAACTCAAACCTTCAGACTGTGAAAGAAGAGTGCATGATTTGATCAGGAATTCCCCCAGTGTGGGATTAATACAGTCTATCTTATCTTATATCAAGTGGAGGAAACTCCTCATAAATGCTCTTCAGTTACCACCAACTCTCTGGAGACACTAATGATTTCATGGCAACTGCGTGTGGCTGTTAGCGGTGATCTTTGTGACTGTTTTTGCAGCAAGGCTCATTTGCATCAAAAGGGGATCATTTTGCCCCAGATGTCTGAATATTACCTCATTTAAATATGTGGAAATCGAGACGCAGTTCGTTTGGCAGCGCAGTGCGGGGTGCATTTCACCATTTGCTGGTGATTTCAGAATTACAGTTTCTTTTTGTCTTATTTGTTCAGGTCTAGTGGCCACAGAAGCTGCACAATCCTTTTGTAAATGTGCCTGTGAGTGGATAGCCCTTGTGCCAAGCCAATCTGTTTGAATTAATTATGCCCTGCTTAATATATGCATGGATGAACTGAACGAGTAGGTACGGAACAGTGACAATACGTCAATTTTTTCATTTCTGAAAACTATGGATCCCCTAAATCTCTTATTGGGATACATTTCTTGATTATATCAAAAGACAGAATAATTCTCTTTTTCTATACATCTCTTTTAATCTTTAATTATCTCTTTTCACAGCATTCTTTTACACAAAAGCTAGTCTCGATTTTCCAGACCTATCTCCACAGTGCTGTGGAGGAAGCTCTGGCGCGTCCACACAACATTCCTGGATAGATAGATAGATAGTTCATTAGCATTTTTTTTTTTTTTTAAACCAATCAGAATTGTCTTCTGTGGCGCTGAGCAGACACAGCCTTTGCAAAATAGCCTTGCCTTGTTTTGGTGGAACGTGCACATAGGGAGACATGCTCTGGAATTAAAATGGCTGTCGAATGTGTGATGAGAATTGTACTAAAAAAAAAAAGATAAGTGTTAGTTCTAACTCAGAGGATATTTCCCGACTCAGCCGGATTTTAGAATGCCAACACAAAGAAAGCAGAAGGTGAGGGACATCCGGACGAAAATGAGGGACATCTGGCTGAACCTTCGGCGGCACCAGAACTCACCAGTGAATGAAATGTTGTTGATATACACAAAAGCTAATAGAAAGTAATTTACAAAGCAAAGGACACAGTTGTTAACCAGAAAAATCTCCAGCTTTGTGTTTAGGACCATATAGGTACTTTGTCTCTGCCTCAAAAAGAAAAGTATTGGGTATAACAGCTATAACTACATTCAATTAAAGCGTGATGAATGACTTTAGTATCTTTAAGATTTGTGAGGTGCACTCACACGCTTGTGCTTGGAATAGCAATCAGGCATGAACAACACTTTGCCAAGTGTATCTGTCCAATTTCTTACAAGATATTGGCTATGCGGCACAGTTTTGAGGTTTGCCAACCAAAAGAATACAAAGAAGAAGAGATGTAACTGCTGGCAATTCAGTGTGGACGGACAATTTTCTGAATATGACCTGAAAAGCTAGTGTGAATGTCAGAATGTGACTTTAGGCAGATTTTCATTTTGTTCCCAACGTTGCATGTTTTAGTTAATTGCTCAGTTTGAGTTTTAGCAGTTTGTGTATTTTTAATTTGGTTTCATTAGTAGATGTGTTTCATGTTCTAACAGTTTGCATGGTTTTGTGGATTTTTTTGTGTTTTTCTAATTGTTTGTTGGGCTGGGAATTATGATTGTGTGAAGCAGCTGTGATTGCCTGGACCACACCCCCGCACAGATCATGATTGTCCACAGGATCTAATGATGTGCTTGTTAAAGGTGGATGTGAAACACGTGCAGGGGAGGAAAAAGGAGGACAAAGAAAGAGAATCCCTGATTTGACTGGCTGGAGGAGAGTTGGGTTTTTAAGTTTTTTAGTCATTTTTTATTGCTGTGCAGAAGTAACCGGTTTGATTTTAAATAAATTATTACATTTTTTTTAACAGTGGAAACGCCTTGTTTTGCTGGTAACATAGGACCTCACACAACTGTGTGACATGGACGCATGTCATTTTGATATGTAAAATGTGTGTTTTCAAAACTTGAGGGCATATGTAGGAAAAAAAGAGAGAAGGAAGGTGAGGCAGAAAGACAAAGACAGAAAAAATATATAAAAACAGCAAGAGTGACTGGAGAGACATGAGAGGGGAATAAGAAGATGAAGAGACACATAGACTGGACTAACATCAGGACAAAGAGAGTCAGGAAGGGAGAGCAGATAATTACTCACTTTGTCTGGCTGCTATTTTCACCCATGACAATGTACCACAATAACCCTTCCTAGCGCACATGCACACACACAAAGGAAGCTCAGAGGGAAATGAAGCCCTTTTCATCTTCACTATGGATAATCCTGCATTATTAGCACTGATGGGAAAGATAGAGGAAAAGAGAGCGCGAGAGGGATGACTAGTCCACCAGAAAAACACTAATTTCCTTAGCAACTTCTGTCCCAGTTTCATCAAACTTCTCCGCTGGCGTGACGTGTCGTCACAAAGCTGTCACAAACTGCATTCATGCAGCAGCTGTCCAATCAAACAAGTCAGAATGCAAGCTCACCCACACCATCTTTGTGACAACAAAAGACATCAAATGAATGCGACGATTGTTCGATGATTTTGAAAAAATATACAGAAGTGTTTTTGTGGCATTCATGCAGAGATTTAGCCTACTGATAAATGACACACCAACAATACAATATAGATCACTCCACAGACAAAAGCCTGTCTTCTGTAAAACAAATTCCAAATAAGATGCTTTCCAGCCAAGGATGGATTAAAATCCCAGAGCAACATACAGTGGTGAACCTCGGCATGTTGCCTAGCACTAAGAACTGATACTTCGCACATCTATTGCATGAGAGGGATGAGAGTGTTCTAAGTAATATCGATGGTGTTGACTTTTTGCTATCCTAGGTTCATCCACAACTGTAACCTGCTAGTTATTGGATTGTTTTTTTCCTTCAGGCCTGTAGACTCTTTGTATTAATTAATTAAATGCCTGCAGTATTAAGAGATAAATGGTGTTTGGTGTTTTAAGCCCCCAACATCGTCTTCCAGGCAGCGCTGCATGGAAGGCACTAGGGTTAGGCAATGGTTAGGGTTAGGGTTAAGGTTAGGTTAGGTGCCTTGCTGACTTGAAGTCGACGTTGGGGGCTTAAAACACCATTGACAAATGTTTTCTAACACATAAAGCGATGAAGTATATGGCTGTTGAATTTTGGTCGGTTTTTTGTGGTGTTTATTGTGGAATATCTTTTTATATATATATATATATATATATATTTATAAATTAATGTAAATATTACCTGCAGGGCCTCTAGTTCACCTGGTAGAGCGCACACCCATGCTTGCAAGCAGCCCAGGTTTGAATCCAAACTGAGGCCCTTTGCTGCATGTGCTCTCTCCCCCATTTCCTGCCTCTCTTCAGTTGTTATAAATAAAAGGACAAAGCCCTAAAAATTATCTTTAAACATTTTTTACCTGCAATTTAGATATAGATTTATATTTATATTTGAATGCAATTTTAGCTTTTGGGTTGTAGCATTTGTTATACAGAATATATCTACATCCATCCAATATAGATCTCCATAAAATTTATTTTTGCAAGTTAAACAGTGTGCAGGAGTTTCTTTGCAACATGTCTGGCACTAAACAGAACTAAACTAACTAAAATGTGTATGTGTAAACACAGGATTTAAAAGACAAGGCTGACATTATTGTATTTTGTTCTTATTGTCAACAAATTTCAAAGGGATCAAAACCAACAATATCTTACTCTGTCTCTCAATACTTTACAACCAGCTGATTCCTCCTCATCCATGATGACACTGCAGTATGAAAGTAAACCAGGTGCCAGCATGGACATCTTGAGTAGTCCCCCAGTTCAGGTGGCCCCTGGGCATTGCATTTCATGGTGCATGATGCCACATGGTGTTTTTTTATCCTGTACATTTGCATCAATGCAGGGGAGGTGTGTTCTCATCTTCTCATTCCATCACTATCTGACTCTGTGGCAGAAACCCTAATTCATGCTTTTATCACTTTCTGTTTGGACTACTGCACTAGAGTCCTGTCTGGGTTCTCCAGCCAAACCCTAGACAGGCTCCAGTATGTCCATAACTCTGCCGCCAGGGTCCTCCCCCACACGTGGCAGCACATCACCCCAACCTTCATCCACCTTCACTGGCTCCCAATTAAGGCCTGCATCACATATAAAATCCTCCTTCTCACCTACCAATCCCTCCATGCCCTGGCCCCACTGTACCTCTCTGACCTCCTCCATCCATACACCCCACCCCAAAACCTGCGGTCCTCAGACGCTGGCCAGGTCTGCATTTCCCACACCAGACTCTGTACCTTTGGAGATACAGCCTTTAGTGTTGCAGCCTCATCCCTCTGGAACACCCTCACTGCAGAAATCCGAAATGCTACATCCCTGGACATATTTAAAAAACTCCTGAAACACCACCTGTTCACCACAGCCTACAACCTACCTTAGCTGAACTTAGTCACAGTAATTTCTGTCAAGTGGGAATCATGAAAAGGCACTACATGAATAAAAAGTATTATTATTATTATTATTATTATTATTATTCTATATGTAGTGAGGCAAATAGTATGGATGACAGCATGTAATTAATATTACTTTGTATTAACTGTAACCACAAGCTTCCACTAAGCTTTACCAGGTGTTTGGTTGCCTAACCCTAACCAGACCTCATTCTTTTATCATTATTATTTTTGCTGTAACCATCTTTCCCTTACTTTAAAGATTGGGTCTACATTTTTTAAAGTCTATCTTAAAAGAATAATCAGATACGGATATGAAGTCACTGTTCCATTATTAATTTGACTATTATCGCCACTGTTCATCATATCCCCAACCGGCCCGTCAGACACCGCCTACCAAGAGCCTGGGTCTGTCCGAGGTTTCTTCCCAAGAGGGAGTTTTTCCTCGCCACTCTCGCACTGCTTGCTCTTGAGGGAATTACTGTAATTGCTGGAAGTGTTGGGGCTTTGTAAATTATAGAGTGTGGTCTGGACCTATTCTATCTGTAAAGTGTCTCAAGATAACTCTTGTTATATTAAATAAAATTGAATTGAATTGAATAGATACCCATATGAACAAAGAAACAGTTTTTGCTGTAATCATTCCTCCTGTTCTACTGGCCATTAACACATCAGTTGAAATGATGATGGCAGTATGCAAATATTATAGAAAGTTACAGTTAAAAGAAATTTGCATTTAATTAATATTCATCTGTGTGCAATCATATCCAATTAATGCATGTTTCTAATTTAGCTTCTTCCTGGAATAGCTTTCTTGCCTGGCAGATTTCCTTGGATTGTAGTGGCACCTGGATCATGGCTGCAGCTGCTGCCATGGTCCTGTTCGTCGCCCTGCTACGATCTGCACTGCTACTACTGTTATTATTCATAGTTCTATTATCTTTATCTTTACTGTTACTATAATTCCCACTGTTCATCATGTCATTCCATTATAACTACTGCCATAATTATTATTAGTCATATTTCTGTTTCTCTCTCTCCCCCAACCAGTGACATAAGGAAGGCTGCCCACCAGAAGCCAAGGTCTGCCTGAGGTTTCTGCCTGTTAAAAGGAAGTTTTTCCTTGCCACTGTCGCACCAAATACATTTGCTTGGGGGAACTGCTGGGTCTCTGTAAATTATAGTGTTTTCTAGACTTGCTGGATCTCTGTAAATTATAGTGTTTTCTAGACTTACAGTACTCTATCTGTAAAGTGTCCTGAGATAACTTCTGTTCATGAGTTATTTTCTTTGGAACTGTAAATTCTAAAATGGTTGCTTTGGCCTTCATTAACCTCAATTACAGAGAACCAGGCCTGTATGTTAAACACTGACTCCCAATTTTTGTTTAATTGATTTAATCACATTTTAGTAAGAAGCCTACCTGTTTTGCTTATGTTTTGATTTGCTGTTGAAGTCAATACTTCCTCCATGTCCTGTAATTCCATCACACTTACCACTTTGATTCTTGAGTTTCTATTATTTATAGAAATACTGTTCTCATTCATAATAATAATTTTAGTGGCATCCACTTTGCCTTTTGTGTTATTGTTGTAAGCTAGCATCAATGAAACTCAACACTTCCTCCACAGATGTTTCACATTTAAATACTTCTCATTCTTTGCAGAATTTCTGAGTTTCTTTGACAGTAAAATTGAAAAAAGTGAAATATGAAATATACGTCATGATAAATTTACTCCACCCACTCTTAATGATTTTTGACTTGGCCTGTTATTTGAGACTCTTCCATGATTTGAAGAACTTACAGTACTTTAGAAATGCAATAATCATTTGATACCCATCTTCTTCCAGCATGACTTAAATAGGGCAGCCTTTCATCCATTTACTGCACATATTGTAGAGACAGTAAACTATACACACAGGGTAATATGTATAGAAATAGCAATTAGTTGTGGGAGTGTGTGTAGGTGTTAGCATTAAGCTTCTAACAGCAGGTTCACTGCAGGGCCTGCACACAGTGCTGCCTGTGCCTCCACCTCTCTGCTCTCTTCTCTGCTGTCAGTCTGCCTCTCATCTCCCCTCATCCCTCCATTTCAACCTGTTCCCTTAGCCTCCTCCTTTCCAATCTGCCCATCATTATCTTGCTCTTTTTGCATCTCTTTGACTTTTTCCCCATTCCTCACTCATGGTCTTCATTGCTCTGCCACCATTTCACTTTTTTCTCTTTTATATCCTTGTTCACTCTCTCTAGAAATAATTATAGGCTACATCATGTGTAGTCTGCTTTGCCTGCCAACACCCACACAGGACAGACGCATTCACACACAAACACACACACGCATACACCACATACGGCGAGTTGAATGGCCAATCTGTGGCCGACTTTGAGGTCACCTACAGTAGGGAAAACCTGGCATTGCTAATGTCCACCAGGAAATCCAGCCAACAGTTTGGAATTTGTTTTCACATCAACATTAACAAAAAAAACAAAAACAAGAAGAAAACACAATGTGACCCAAACAGTCTGGTACACTGATATAAGCTGTGTAACGGTCAGTGCACAGCTAAATGTCCAGGGTTCAGCTCTGCCATAGCGGGAGGCAGAAAGTCAAGATGAAGGCATTCTCAACCAGAAGAGGGAGAAAGAAATGTTTCACTCTATAACAAAAGGGCAAACGAACCGAATTTCCCCTTCTATAGAATTGAAAACAGAATAGCCGTTTGTGTGAAAATATATATTTACACACACACACACACACACACACACACACACACAGACCAAAATACACACATACACCAACATAACCTATACACAGACCTATACGCATGCATTTTGTAAGGAGTGATGTCAGGGAGGGGACTGCCTTATATGATGGCACCTTGAGCAGTTGGGGGTTTGGTGCATTGCTTAAGGGCTCCTCAGCAGTGCCCAGGAGGCAAACTGGCACCTCTTCAACTACCAGTTTACACAGCGTACTTGGTCCATGCAGGGACTTGAACTGCCAACTTGTAAAGCTGATAACAGTTTTTAATCATTGTCTGTCTTCCAGGCTTGCAACTCTGTTTACAGTCGCTTCTTTGCAGCCACCTTAGAAGTGCAGAACCCTTCTACCAACAAATCATTCTAACCAACTGAAACTTGAGCCAAGGACTATCTATCAACTCACACTGCCACAACCATTGTACCTATGTCAACTATCCTGTTCACGATGAAAACATAACTGTCATGTTCACTGCAGGAGGAGGTAAAGTAGTCAAGCCATCAGGGTTTATAATGGCAGGGTGAATCATGATTGTATGATCGTCACTACACAAGTTAGTATTTAGCAACTTGCACCTGAATTCAAGTCGGATTAAGCCCTGTGACACCGATTGCACAAGTTGCTGCTGTAGGCTTCTTTTTTAATTTGCCAGAACCTGTATTATAATGACAAATGCCGGTTAAATCAGTTTGCATAAAATCTAAGTGTTTAAGCTTGTACACAAGACTGGAGCGGCTAAACCGGAAATCAACCCAACTCTAGTCAGTAAGTAAGTCAATTAGCCTTTTTTCATCTCAAGAATATTGCTAGAATAAGGACACACATGTCCAAACATGTTCTAATCTATCCAAGCAGGTTAGACAACTGAAACAATAATATCTTAGGTAACCAAAGAAAGCCTTTAGGCAACTTCTATTTGTCCGAATAGCTGCCAGAGTTCGAAGAAAAACATAGAAATATGAACATATTACGCATATTACGCACATTCCTGCTCAGTCTTGTGACTTCTCTTTTCCTCCATTAATTTGCTCTCTCCATCTCTTTCTCTCTCTCTCGCTCTCTCCCTGCAGGTTTAATGCTTGGTTTGCTTTACTTAACACAATGACTAATCATCTCCTTTCCTCTTCTTGATCTCTTCATCTCTCTTCCTCCCAGTTAATCTCACCTCCATTCCTCTCCATCTCCCTCTTCCACACCGACACCAGACATTTTCAGTTATGCAAGAATTTTTTTGGATATTTTTCAGTTTTCCCCTGTATATGGAATGTAAAATATATTTTTGATTTTTCTTCTTTCAGCTTCATTTCTCCATTTTTCAATTAGTCTTTCACCAGAAAGATTAAAAAGTGAACAGTACAGAAAGAGAGCTGTATGGTGATGAGGTTAGCAGATTATTGCAAGGGGGACCGGAGAATATGAGGAAGGGAAGGGATTAGAAAAGGGAGGGAGAGACGGATATAAAAGATAGAAGAGCTGCAGGATGGTTGAAGACATCAAAGTTAAAGTAAAAATGGATGGAAGAAGCGATTGAGAAAAAAGACAAGGGATGAGGACACAGAGTGGAATAAAAAAACAAAACACATCAAGGGTTCTGGAGCAACGATGAAATAGATGCACAAGCCTCTGGCGCACTGAACTGTGTGTGTGTGTGTGTGTGTGTGTGTGTGTGTGTGTGTGTGTGTGTGTGTTTGTTCCAGGTCTTAGCTGTGTTTATTTAGCTTAGGAGAAACAGCAGAGTGGAATGATTATGTACACACATATACACACACTCATGCATGCATACAGACACACTGAACAGGACTAGCTAGTGGAAACATCTGCAGAGAGAAAGAATTTGCCATGGTATAGTTCACTTTGGGTTTGTTTAAGTTTAATAATTGAAGATTAATTGATAATCAAGATTTACAGCCCTCAGTAGACATATCTGCAAATAAAGCTTTCTAAACATTTTATTGCATAAAAAAATGATGTCACTAAAATGTTTGAGATGGCTTGTAGAATTTGGGTTTTCGAAGTTTATATAGTTTGCCTTCCCAGTTAAAAAGCAAACACTTATCTTAAGCTTATACTTAGATTCAACAGCATTTCCATTGAGGGATGTTTTTTTTTTCCATCCATTCAAAGCACTTTATGGTTCCCTTTGTAAATCAGCACTGACTAAACAAGCTTAGGCCGGTTACACACTGGCTGCGTGGCGTGAGCGTGGCGTTTCTGTTGCGTGTCTGTTCTATGTCTTTATACACAAGAAATGTGTCTGACGCGGCGCTTCTGCTGCTAGCCTTGTCTGGACACATGTATGTTTCCCATTGATAAAATGAAATACCATGTTAAACATAAATATATACTGATTTGATTACAGCAAAGACAACGTCCGCAGTATTGACGGCAAAATAGGCTACAGAATATTTCGTTCTGTATTGACAGGTGCGATATTAGAAAATCGTTTTTTTACATTACATTTATACTGTATCTGCATTTATATTAAAACCTAGAGACTTTCAAACATCAACATGTCATTTATTAATATGTATTTGTGTCTAAACGACATATAAGACATCTTTTCCTATTCTCTTTTGTCTGGAAACGCTTCCAACACGCTTGCGTGTCGCTTGAAAAATAGGCGTCAGTTCTATTTCTAGCAGGCACGCGTTTTCACCTGAGACGCTCTCATTTTGTAAAAAGAAAACAAGTTTAATGAAATCTTAAGAAACACCATGGTATGGTTGACATTATTATTACAGTGTCATGAATACTGTAAAATATCAAAGAAAAGCTAGTGTTCAATATATATAAACAAAACAAAAACAAACCATTAAATGTTTCACAAAAAAAACAATAACCAAGTTACCATTGAAAACGAGAACTGATTTTTTTGTCAACTAATTAAAACCGTAAGATGATGTTAAAGACGGATGTAGCGTAAACGCTACATAATTTGTAGCAAGCATCACGGTGGGGTGACCAAAATATGTAGCATAAATGCGTTACATTGTATTTCTGTGTGATTGCTCTCGACTTCAGAAATATGTTAGGCCTGCTACTGCTGCTACGGCCAGGTAGCTTTCTCTCCTCTCCCCCTCCCCTCTGTCTGTTACACTGCATGAAAGGTGGGATTTTCGTCAGTGGGATTTTCGTCAGTAAGCGTGTGGATTGTCGTGGAACTTCAGGTTTACGACTGCACACGGCAATTTACAGGCAACACCGAAAACTGCCGTGAATTGTCGGAAATTGACGTGGGCTTTGCTTGACAGTTGTCCCCCCATGACCCCCCTCCCTCTAATTCTAGGTGAGGCTTTCACATGTAAATGAAAATGCTGTGAGCTATACAAATGTTAATCAGGGTAGCAGCAGGGGGAGTTTTACCCCAGGTGACATTTTTCTAAAAGGTATTAACTTAATTTTAAGAAAATCTCTTAAAACAGATCAGGCTAATTGTAGACTCTTCAATTTTAGCTTGAATTGATTTATTTAATGAAAGTATGCTAGATTAATTACTGTGTATGTCATTAGCAATGACCAATGTTATGTAAAAAAGATACACAAAATAATTAATTTCAACAATTAGTTTTAATCAGGCTTTGCCACAAAAGTAAAATTCAATTCAATTAAATTTTATTTATAGTATCAAATCATAACATAGGTTATCTCAAGACACTTTACAGATAGAGTAGGTCTAGACCACACTATAATTTACAAAGCCCCAACAACTCCAACAATTACAGTAATTCCCTCAAGAGCAAGCAGTGCGACAGTGGCGAGGAAAAACTCCCTCTTGGGAAGAAACCTCGGACAGACCCAGGCTCTTGGTAGGCGGTGTCTGACGGGCCGGTTGGGGGTGTGATGAACAGTGGCAATAGTAGTCACATTAATAATGGAACAGTGACTGGATGTAGTGGGAAGCTGCAGGGTTCAGCAGGACGCAGCATGACATTGCAGGGCACCGCTGAGCTCAGCAGGGAGTGCAGCAGGACCACGGCGACAGCTGGAACCAGGATCTTGGTGCCAACGTTCTCCAAGGAAATACGCTGGGGGAAAAAACATAAGGACTCCGGGGAGTAAACTCCCCAGAAGTTCATTCTTGAAAGCGATTACAGTTTCTGTCCCCCGAACCCAGATCGGGAGCTGGTGCCATAGGAGAGGAGCCTGATAACTGAAGGCTCTTGCTCCCATTCTACTTTTAGAGACTCTAGGTAGCACCAGTAACTCTGCATTCTGGGAGCGCAGTGCTCTAGTGGGACAATAGGGTATTAGGAGCTCTTCTAGACATGATGGTGCTTGACCATTTAGAGCTTTGTAGGTCAAGAGAAGAAGAAGAAGAAGAGAAGCTAATACAGGAGAAATATGATCTCTTTTCTTAGTTCTTGTGAGAACACGTGCTGCAGCATTCTGGATCAGCTGGAGAGTCTTAAGGGACTTATTTGAGCAACCTGACAGTAGGGAATTACAATAGTCCAGCCTGGACGTAACAAATGCATGGACTAGTTTTTCAGTGTCGTTTTGAGACAGGATATTCCTAATTTTGGCAATGTAACGAAGATGAAAAAAGGCTGTTCTTGAAGTTTGTTTTAGATTGGCATTAAAGGATATATCCTGATCAAAAATAACTCCTAGATTTCTGACAGTAGTGCTGGAGGCCAGGGCAATACCATCCAGAGTACCTATGTCTTTAGGTAATGAGGTTCTGAGGTATTTAGGTCCCAGTACAATAACTTCAGTTTTGTTAGGGTTTAACATCAGAAAATTATAGGTCATCCGGGATTTTATATCTTTAATGCACGCTTGAAATTTAGCTAGCTGACTGGTTTCATCTGGTTTGATTGACAAGTATAATTGGGTGTCATCCGCATAACAGTGAAAGTTAATGGAGTGTTTCCTAATAATATTGCCTAGAGGAAGCATATATAAGGAGAATAGAATTGGTCCAAGCACTAAGCCTTGAGGAACCCCATGGCTAACTTTAGCGTACTTGGAGGATTTATCATTAACATTAACAAATTGAGATCGATCAGAGAAATAGGACTTAAACCAGCTTAGAGCAATTCCTTTAATGCCAACCAAGTGTTCCAATCTCTGTAACAGGATTGAATGGTCAATAGTGTCAAATGCAGCACTAAGATCTAGTAAAACAAGAATGGAGACAAGTCCTTTGTCTGCAGCAGTTAAAAGGTCGTTAGTAATTTTCACCAGTGCCGTTTCTGTGCTATGATGCTTTCTAAATCCTGATTGAAAGTCATCAAATAAACTATTGCTATGTAGAAAATCACATAACTGATTAGCAACCACCTTCTCAAGGATCTTGGAGAGAAAGGGAAGGTTAGATAAAGGTCTATAGTTTGCTAAGACCTCAGGATCGAGGGTGGGTTTTTTCAGAAGAGGTTTTATCACAGCTACTTTAAATGACTGCGGTACATAACCTGTTAATAAGGACATATTGATCATATCTAGTAATGAAGTGTTTACCACGGGTTACGCTTCTTTGAGTAATCTCGTTGGGATGGGGCTTAGCTGAGGATATCTTTAACATTAATTGTTGAAGGTCTATAGGATAAAAGCAGTCTAAGTATATGTTGAGACTAGTCGTTATTTCTAGCGACTCTGCGTTTAAAGGTGAACCGTTAGAATTTGAGGGCAAAAGGTGATGAATTTTATCTCTAATTGTTATAATTTTATCATTAAAGAAGCTCATGAAGTCATCACTATTCAGAGCTAGAGGAATAGAGCTACAGTGCTGAAAAGAAACCTTGGGTTGTTCTTGTTTTCTTCTATTAGTGAGGAGCAATAGTCTGATCTGGCCTTTCTTAGGGCCTTCCTATAGGTTTTGAGACTTTCTAGCCAATCCAAACGGGATTCTTCCACTTTTGTGGAACGCCACTCACATTCGAGGTTTCCCGAGATTTGTTTTAATTTGCGAGTTTGGGAGTTATACCAAGGTGCTAATTTCCTTTGCTTCATCATCTTCTTTTTCAGGGGAGCAACGGAGTCTAAGGTCGTCCGTAGGCAAGTCGTAGCACCGTCTACAAATGTATCAATTTGAGAGGGACTGAGGTTAACATAGAGGTCCTCTGTTATGTTAAGGCATGACATAGAGTCAAATGCTGTTGGAATATCTTCTTTAAATTTAGCTATAGCACTGTCAGATAGGCATCTGGTGTAGAAGCTGTAGAAGTAGTAAGAATTCAAAAGTGATTTAAGAATGATCTGTTAATACCGAATTCTGCGGAAATATTATTAAATCCTCAATTTCAATACCATATACCAGCACAAGGTTGAGGGTGTGGTTAAAACAGTGCGTCGCCTTGTGCACACTCTGACTGAAACCGATTGAATCCAATAATGAGTTGAAAGCAGTACTAAGGCTATCATTGTCAACGTCCACATGGATATTAAAATCACCTACAATAAGTACTTGGTCTGATTTAAGGACTACACATGATAAAAACATTCAGATAAATTCAGATAAAAATTCAGAATACGGACCTGGGGCCCTGTAAATAACAACGAATATAATTGGCTGTAATGTTTTCCATTTTGGATGTTGAAGATTAAGAACAAGACTTTCAAAAGGAGTTATAATTTAATTTAGGTTTAGGAGTAATTAACAGGCTTGCATCAAAGATGGCTGCAACTCCCCCTCCTCGGCCTGAGCCTCTAGGAATTTAAGTATTAATATGACTGGGAGGAGTGGCTTCATTTAGACTAACATAGTTTTCATGGCCCAGCCAGGTTTCAGTAAGAAATCAATCAATGTTATTATCTGATATCAACTCGTTTACCAATAATGCTTTAGAAGACAGAGATCTAATATTTAATAGTCCACATCTAATTTTCCTATTTTGTTCTATCGTTGCAGTCGTTTTAATTCCAATTAGGTTGTTAAGTATAGCGCATCTTTTGTTTACCTTTGATTTAACCGATCTGAGTCGGGGAACAGACACCGTGCTTATTAGACTATGAGTGGGTGACTGCTCCAACGGAAGCACAGAGGGGCGCGTAGTACTGCACCCCTGATTACTAATATCAAACTTGGGTTGTCATGGTTTATGTCTGATAAACTCGGTCCGATTTTTGGATATGAGAGCGGCACCGTCCCAGGTGGGATGAATGCCGTCTCTCTCCATCAGACCAGGCTTTCCCCAGAACGCCCCCCACTTATTCACATAGCCCACATCATTAGCTGGGCACCACCCTGACAACCAGCGGTGGAAGGATGACGTACGGCTGTACATTTCATCATTGGTCAGGTTTGGCAGGGGTCCAGAGAAAACTACTGAGTCCGACATTGTCTTTGCGTATGCACAAAGTGACTCAACATTCAATTTAGTGATCTCCGATTCACGACCATTACCCCCTACGTGAAGTATGATCTTACTGTATTTACGGTTCTTTTTAGCCAGCAGCTCTAGATGGGTTTCTATATCGCCCGCTCTAGCCCCTGGGACACATATGACAGTAGGTACTGTAGCCGCTGGGGCCGCCGGCTTCACATATCGCAGTATAGAGCTCCCAATAACCAGAATTGGCTTCTCAGCGGGTGTATCACTGAGTAGGGAGAACCTGTTAGAGAGGCGAAGACGCTCCGGTTTAGAGCGACCGTCATCATGTGCACTCCCTGGTCTAGATCTAACGCTACGCTTCCCTCGGACAGTCACCCACTCGCCCGGCTGCTCGGGGTCTGACGGGGAACACCTAGCAGAAGTTAAAGAAGCTACAGAAGCTACAGTACGGTGGTCCGCATTAACTACATGGTGCTGGCTAGCTACGGAAGCATGCGATTCTGATTCCATGGTGCGGAGCCGTGACTCAAATTCAGTAAGCCTTGCCTCCAGAGCAGCGAATATACTACATTTATTACATGTATCGTTATCACTAAAGGAGGCAGAGGAATAGCTAAACATTTGACACACAGAGCAAGAAAGAGCAGGAGAGGGAAAGGAATTAGCCATTGCTAATGGCTAATCTAAAGTAGCTAACAGCGTTTTAACAATTGTAAATTCAGCGAGTCAGTCACTGTAAGTGAAGCTAAGTGTAAGTGCTTGAGTAAAACAATTGTAATTCAAATGCAATCCAGGCAAATAGCCGCTAATTTAAACAGTAAAGCAGAGTTCAGTAAGTTTTTGCCGGAGCAGCAAACTTGCTCATCCAACATTGTCTGGTGGAATGGAGACAGAGGCACCACTGTACAGTTTTTTTAAGAGAAGTCTTTCTGCTGACACCAAAACACTGTGCTTCACATAAAGCATATCGGCTGTGTCATAGCATGACAAAGTCCCAACCATTTGCCTTCTTAAAATACTGGCAAATTCAGCACCATATTCACATGTCCAAGGCATATGAAGCTGTTTGCTCTGCTGAAATGACCTCATAATCTATACTTCAATTGTCCTATTGTTATTTAGCTTTCAAAGTATTCCATTAAATCTCACTGTTGATTGCTCACCTGCTGGTTAATCTGCTCCTCTTTGTCTTTGTCTTCACTGCTTCAATTTGAAAAATAGAAAGTATGGGACTATTTCAGGCCAACTGGTAAAAGAGTTGTCTGTACACTCTGTCAAACTTCACTTGGAAACACACAGGAGTTGTTCAAGACGTAGGCCTACGGAGCATTTTTTCTCTCCTCCGGAGCTCCGTAAAGATGCGTCCACAGAAAAGGAAAATACAATGTAAGTATATGATTATTAATGAAACGGTGAGCTAGCCTGTACGGTTTATTAACTCTTGATCGTACAATGACTGTCTTTGGATGTTAACCAGGCTACTTAAACTTGGCCGTAATGTTTTAAACCCCACCATGCACGCAAGTTTAAAACGCGAGCAGCTCAGCTGTGTGCCTGGCTGCTTTCAGTGTGATTCATTACATAGCTAAGCTGGTGAGTTGCTTTATAAAAGTGTATTTTTTGGTCTTGTAATTTACATTGCTATGATTTAAAGAATATGCTTTCATTGAATTTATATATATATATATATATATATATATATATATATATATATATATATATATATATATATATATATATATATATATATATTTTTTTATTTATTTATTTATTTATTTATATTATTATATTAAGAATAATGGCCCAGGGTGACCAATAGCCTAACCCAGGGGTATCAAACTCAATTTCACTAAGGGCCACACTGGAAAAAGAGAATCACACCAAGGGACAGACACGTATAGTTTATTGACATGCTTTTATTTCATTGAAAAAGTAAAATATCTTTGACTCAATTATTGCATGTATCATAAAGTCTTCTCACTTACAGTTTGGTCCACATAAAGCCCTGAAAAAGTGAGCAATAAAGTTCCAAAGCCATTCTAGAATTTAGAAAATCGAGCAAAACAATGATTACATTTTCTAAGTAGGCTACCACACAGCCGACTCACAACAAGCTCTTTCACAGCTTGAATATGAAAACTCTCTGCTTCTGGGGGAACTTCTGATTCTCAAAGTAGGCAGATTTGCCAAATTCTGCTTTGAGTGTGGCGTAATTGCAAGTTGAAAAACAGTTTCCCATGTTTTTGGTTTGGCGTACAACTATGTGGGCCAAAATTTATTGGGAACCTAAATTGATATGCGGGCCGGATCAGAATGTGCAAGGGGACAGATTTGGCCCGCGGGCCTTGAGTTTGACACATGTGGCCTAACCCATGACAGACCTGCCAACCAATCACGAGAGATTTTTCTTGTTTAAAAGCAGGGGTGTCGGACTGGGGTTAAAACCAATACTGATTACCAGGGCCCAAGGGGAGAGAGGGCCCTTGAAAAATATGGAATATATTTTATTTCACCTGGATATTTTCATTTCATAATTAAATTTCATAATGCATGTGAGATGAAATGTAAAGTTAGTGTAATGGCTGAATAACTTGGTTGATTTACTGACTACATTTTGTATACAAAAAAAGACTATCTAAGGTCTCACCTACCCCTTGCTAATACGCCAAATGGTTTAGTCCATCTGCACACATTTTCTTTATGTTAGTTCAGTTGAGCATCTGGTGGATGGTATTAATTCTCAAAGAAAGCCAAATCAGGCTATCAAAAAGAAAGGAAAGACAGGAGAAGGAGAGAAAACAAAAGGAGGGAAAACAATTGGTAACTGACTTTTTTTCAAAGAAAGGTGAGCACAAACTAAAAAATAAAATCCATGGTGCTAAACTGCTTGAATATCTCCGCGACAGTTAGTGCTAAAAACGAACTGAGACAACCCATTGAAAGAGCAGAACATACACTTTCAAATGATAATTTGGTTATACATGTAGTCTGAGGTAAAGGCTAAATAGATAAACTACACTTAACAATGCTGCTTGCATATAACACGCCATTGCAATAGCCTAATTTAAAACATGTTTAATTTTAAATTAATAGGCTATAATGTCTATAATTAGCAATAATAGGCTAATCAGTGTCATAGGTAGCTTGGTAGCTCATCGGTAGATACATATCATGTCAACATTATAGTTATGTCAGATTTAGTAGAAGCAGATGTTAACATTGTGAAACACAAGGCCCTAACTTTCAGAAACTGTCCCACCTGGGAGTGGAGTAGTGACAGGGGGCCCATCAGGAGTGCCTATGCATAGGGCCCAGGGTCTTGTGCTACACCCCTGTTTAAAAGTAGTGGTTTCATCCAATAGTGAGTGAGGAAATTCAAGCCAGGCCAGACACTTCTGGCCAGGCGCACGTCGCTGCAATTCATATGCTAATTAAAGCCATTCGCTCTCCACATACGTCATGGTTCGTTTCCGACAATATGTGGCACAGACGAACGCAACGTTCACAGCCTGAAAATTGTCGTTAACTGCCGAAAATTAGGGGGATTTGCGGGCATTTACAGGCATTTACGGGGACAGAAATCTGACTTATTTTTCTCTTGTGCTACATTTTTTTGGAACCTGACTCCAGCTGCCAATCACTCCTGCCATCCACCATTCTGCTCGCTACTACTGGACCTCACTACCAACTGAACACCGACTACCGTATGAAGGCCTGGATACGCGGACACTCCTGCTCGGAACCCCTGGACTTTAGTGTTTGTCTAATGTCTATACACTGTGTGGGGTGGGGGGAGTGACATGTGAACGGTCCCTTTTGCATATTCAGTGGAAAGAGCCTTTACCACTACCATTGCCAAATCTTGGTCACAAAACAATTTATACAAAATTAGTTGTATAAAACAATGGCGTAGATGAAAGTGACTAAGACTTCACACAATCACCTCAAGTGACCAAAACTGTCTCAATGTTTTTTATTTATTTACGAGTTTTTTTGTTTTGTTTTTTGTTTTTAAATACAATCATTCTAATTAGATATTATTGTAGCTCAATCTGTGCTGAATACAAGACAGTCATGGTACTTTGAAAATACTGCTATTTCTATAACTATATTAGAGCATGCCAAAATCATTAATGTGTCTGGAGTCCAGAGGGTTAATCACTCTTATACCATGGTCTGAGTGAATACTTGATTCTGATTGGCTGCAGGGTGTCCATAAAAAAGTGTTATAGGACACCTACTAAAAGAGTTCCGGTGAAACTGTCTGTTTACTGTTCTAAATGAATGCTCTACATTAAATCAAAAAGGAAATGTGGATTTGTTATTTCCAACTCGTCCTCTGAACACCACAGGATTGCACTAACACACAGGCTGCAAGAAGTAAGTTATACTGCCTCTCTGGACTGACTTTGTTTCACAGCGAATAACGTTACCTCACATCCCGTTCGCTGTTCAGGTCGCTACTTCAGGCTGCGGCCGACAGTCACATTACACATCGCGGATCAAATTGTTCGTAAAAAGTCGTTATATTGTTTTGGGGACAATGAAATGGCTGGATAGCTATCTTGTCTTGTTGTTCAACATACTGTCAGATTATGTTTACTGATTGCCAACTGTACACAATGTTATTGACTTTGCATCTTGCTAGCATTACGTTAGCTTTCTGGCTCATAGCTAATCTGAAGGGTTCTATCAGCTGAGCGGACTATAACTATCTCCGGTGAGGCAAGTCGTATCTAAGGTCCTTCCTATTTCCTGGGGGGAGTGAACAACGTTTGCATTGCACAAGAACCTGATGGATGGGTTAGTCAAACCGTAAGGCATAACCAGGGAAACAGAGTTATTGTTTGGATTAACTTTAGATTTCGATTGTAAAACAAATTAAAATATAAACTAAATGTTTAAAAAGTATGTTATTTGGCAAGTGACCACGGTATAAGGGGTTTGATGCCCTTCGAGGTGTCCATTGTCAGGTGTTAATGGACCACGTGGAGGCTGTGCGTCTGACGGTTCACGCCTCGCGGTCGTCCCTTAATACCTGACAATGGACACCTCGTCTGGCATTAACCCTTACTTATTAGCCATGTGCATCTCCGGTCTGAGGCCGATGTGATAAACATCACGATGCATTGCCAAGGATCCGATAAATTAAACATGCATACGCAGCAACTACAGATTCAATCCAATGCGATTCACCCCATAACCGATTTAATTCAAAATGTATATGATACTGAATTTATGACAAGACAATAATTTAAGACAAGGAGGAAGTGTTGAGTTTGCATCAACAGGAAATGGAAAAAAAAAGAGTGGAAAACGAGCATCTTCATATAAAACATTGTAAAATACACTTCATTAAAGCAAGAGATATAATGCCCTGTCTAATATGCTCTCTACCACTCTACACCTAGACTGGTTGCTCTTCTCTTCTCTGACACACTGAGGGTATGAGAAGAGAAGAAATCAGGTAGGAAATGTCAGGGTAGGAAATAAGAGGAGAATGAAAGTGGACAGGTGTAATCAGGAAAAAGTGGAGGTCGAAGAAGAGAAAAAGAGAGTAGTTAGGACAATAAGAGGGAGAGGTGAGGAAGAGCATGAAAAAGAAACGTACAAGCCAAAGAGAAAGGATACAACAACAGGAAGATGAGTGTGTGATGGTAACAAGAGGAGACAGGCTTTTCAGTACTCCTACATGCCCATCACACACACAGCCACAAAAGCTTAGTATTTTTCTGAGGCCCATTTAGTGGGATCTGCCTCTCACATAACAGCACATCATTTTCTCTCTCCCTTCTACAGACATCTAATCATGTCGCTCGCTCTGTCGTCTCTCTCTCTGTCTCTCTCTCTCTCTCTCTCTCTCTCTCTGTCCTCTCCCTCTCTCCCTCTCCCTCTCTCTCTCTCTGTAGCCTGGAGCGATCTCTCTCTCTCTCTCTCTCTAGCCTGGAGCGAGTTTAAACCACTCTGCGGTAGCTTGTTCCTTCACACATGCGTGGTAGTTTGACAATCCCAGACTCTGGATCAGTGCTGGAAATGGGCCGGTGCTCGGTACTGACTAGTCTGATTTCTCCCCACACAAGTATGTGTACTTGTCCTTGCATACTTCTTTCTCCTGGTGCACGCAGATATGCTTATTGGATTGTCAAATAGGGCTTGACACCCTCATCCCACACCTTTCCAACATTGGAATAGATATTTTTTTCACGGCAGACATTTTGACATGTCATAGTAGGAAAAGCACAGGTGTATTCAATAATATTAATGATGGCTGCGTTCAGGGAGGTCCTGGGATTGTGCATGCCATGGCCCACTGGAATAGCTTACTGACAAAATTATAAAGCTCAACAGTAACCATCCACTTTTTGAACGGCTCTGGATCCAGATGTGATTTTCCTCATTCAATATCTCCATTGACATTTCAGAAAATGCTGCAAGATCAATCATGACCACAAAACATTTGATTCGGCGCAAAAGAACATTTTGAAAACTGAAAAAAGACAAAAGGTAGAAGACTGTGTACATAAACGATCATAGACTTCAGTGGCAGCAGCTCATTATAGCCGTTCGCGGTTTGTGGGTGTGGTAATCATTTCCTTGGTAACAGCGACCGCCACCAAGGAACGTTATGTTCTAGGAACTGCGAAAAATCCCTCCGGTCGGAAAGCGGCTAAAGTCACCTGGGCTTTTCCTGCTACAAGTCAAAATGTTTGCTGTAAAAAAGGTCTATTAGGGGGGCTGCTTCAACTATTTTTGTAAATCCCCAAATCACACCCATTTCACACAGTGATTTGTCACATTGTGATTATTCGCTGCTGTATATATATATATATATATATATATATATATATATAGGGATGTAAACAGATAATCGACTATCGATTAATTGTCGTTAAGAATTTACTCGATTAAATTAAACTAATTGTCGGCTTACTGAACATTGCAATCCAAGATAGTTTTCCACAGGATGTAGGCCTAATTGAACGTAACACGAGATTCTCGCAGGCGGCGAGATACCCGACACAAACTTGAGGCGGTCAAAACGGAGCGGAGTGTGGGAGCTTTTCAAATTAATGATGACAAAGACGCCCAATGTAAACTCTGCGGTACTACGTTTAAGTTCAGCAGCTCTACGAGTTCGCTAAAATGCCACCTTCATAACTTGCATGCAGCCATGTTGCACGGAGGAAGTCTGTCGCCTTCACAACCTACAATCGCTGCTGTGGTGGGAAGGCGAGTATGTGACCACAGGAAAGCGGAGGGCATTACTCAGAGGATTTGCAGCATGATCGAAAAAGATATGATGCCAATTAGCACCACTGACGGTGAGGGATTTTGGGAGTTATTACACTACATGGAGCCAGGATATAATATCCCTTCTCGAGCGACCATTACTACCCACTTGGAAGCACGCTACAAAAACAAGAAGGCTGAGCTAAAAACACAGTTAGCCGCGGCTAATATGGCTCTGACGACGGATTGTTGGACGGCACTGACTACAGAGAGCTACATAACAATCACTTGCCACTACATTGGAAACGACTGGCAGGTAAAGTCAGCAGTGCTTCTCACGTTAGAGAGACATACAGCTGATAATTTAGCTGACAAACTCAACCAGGCTGTGCATAATTTATTTTGTTAAACTACATAAATGCCATTATCTGTACCGTATCCCAACTGGTACAATAAAACATCAACTGAGCAATATAACATGCATTTTTATTCAGTATATAAGCAATATTTTGCTTTTTATGTTAAAGACACTATTGATACCGTGAGAAATTTACATTCTCAGGAAAAAAGCCGCGTATCAGTTAATCGTTAATCGATCGATAAAGTCAGTCAACTAATGATTAATGAATTAATCGATAATTTGCATCCCTAATATATATATATATATATTTTTTTTTTATATGTTAAACTGTGCACTTTAAAAACTCTTTCCCTTTTCAATACTGGCTCCACAACTTTATTAACAAATCTTTAACTATGAGCTATGTTTTCCCTGCCATTGCTTTTTTGTCATTTGGTTCCGCTGGTCACCAATGTCACTGATTGATCTGAATGTAGTCTCGCTTTGCCAGACCTTCCTCCACCGCTGCGGAAGAGGGTCTGGCTAGTCCACAAAACTTCTGGGATGGGAGAGAAACGGTGCTCTGTTTTATTGGCATTTTTTATAAACCAATCACAATCATCATGGGTGGCGCTAAGCTCCGGATGGAGCTGTTGCAAAATAGCCTCAGGAAGGAACTTGTGTTGGTGGAACGTGTGTATGTTCAAAAATTGTTTTAGTCGTGCAACAGAAAACTCAGATTGGACAGATAGTCTAGCTAGCTGTCTGGATTTACCCTGCAGAGATCTGAGGAGCAGTTAACCATAGTCCTCAGAAATCCACCGGAGTTTAGAATGCCAACACAAAGAAAGAGGAAGGTGACGGACATCAGCGAAAAGACATGCATCCGGCGGAGTTTCCTGCAGCACCGGAGGATATAGACTAATCTGAATGTGACTTAATGTCACATTAATTTAACAATTTTCCGCTGATCAACAGTTGGCAATAAGGTGGCAAGAAATTCATACCTTGCACGGCAGCTGGATTCTTCTGATATCACGCAAGAATTGCTGGCTCACATATCAAATAAAAATCCATCCCATTAGGCTTCAAATAAAAGCGTTTGTGTCCAAAAAGCAGCGAACCGACCCAATCAGAGTCCGTTGAGGAGCTACCGGCAGCTACAGGCGTGGTTTAGGTGTGTGTGACAGCTACGACTTCCGTTCAAAACTACAATGGCAGACGTGATAGACAGATGGTTCATCCAATCACCTTTTTTGAAAGTGCATACTGTTCTGTGTAACAAACATCTGGCAACCTGGTCAGGTTAAAGAAACACAGACTGTAAACATGGATAGAAACAATGATAGCTGCCTTGCAAAGAAGGAACTGCACTCAACACATTTGTTATACCTCAAGGATACACAAAATGCTGTTTTAAGTAGACTTCTCTAAATCGACAACATGTACAATAGCTTTGATCTCATTTGTGCTAGCCATTTTTGGCACAATTTTCTGTTGCAACTTTTTCATGCATATATCCTGGCACAGGAGAGGATGTCTCTGTTCTTAATCAGGCCTAGAAAACTGTGATTGGCTGGGCTGCTTTTCCAAACTGGAAACAGCTGTCAATTAGCACAACATTGGATCTATTTGCAAATATATCTACTGCAAACATCAGAGATGTGGGCAGATGTGTGTCAGAGGACTGAACCCCAAGCTATAATTGTACCTAGCAGAGTAAACATTATCATCACATTTGCACCATGGTTTATTACTCAAGACAACAATGACATGTCAAACTAAATAATACAGGTTTTATGTTAGATTTTCTTTTTGAATGACAAGCACGCTTATCAAGTCACTGAAACACAAATGTATCAACATTATAGCTGTGTGTTGGCTCTGGTCACTGCTAAGCTGCAGCATTTCCAGGCTTTGTCAAGATTATTTCTTTACACTTGGCTGCACTTCCTAACACTCCCACCACACACACACACACACACACACACACACACACACACACACATCCTGCCCCTCTGGCTACCTCTCTCCTCTCCTTTCTTTCTGTCACCATCTTTATTCCCCCTTCACTCCTCTTCAATCTCATCCCCTTTACTCCTCTTTTCACTTTTCTCCTCCTCTGTCACCATGTCTGCTTTTAAAAACCTTGACACACACACACATACAAACATGCACACTGTAAGTAGAGGCAGAGATAACGACTGAATGAAAGAAAGAGAGGTCGACTGTGCATGTTGGTTGGCAAATGTAGAGTAGGCCAATCTGACAGGAGAGCATGTACAAACACACACACACAGTCACACACAGCAATGTGTGCATCCAAGAGGAATGCTATATACAACAACTGCGTGTGTGTGTGTGTGTGTGTGTGTGTGTGTGTGTGTGTGTGTGTGTGTGTGTGTGTGTGTTTGCCTGCCAGTCAATAGTGTGGATGGATGTTTCTGTTTGTGGTTGACTTTATGTGTGTGTAATTTCTGAGTATGATTGTGTGTGCCACGCTTGACTGAAGATAAGAAAGGGCTAAACTCAGAGAGGGTTAGAAATGCATGAGGAAGAAAGGAAAGGATAATGCAGATATATACACACACACACACACACACACACACACACACACACACACACACACACACACACACACACACACACACACACACACACACACACACACAGAGTGAGCAGTGTGTGCATCCAAGAGGAATGGTATATACACAACAAATGTATGCTTGTGTGTGTGTGTTAAAAAAATGGAAGGTCTAGCCCTAAAAAATAAATATACATAATTACACGTATGCACCCATATAATTATACTCACATACAAACAGCCATCCACTTAAACCATTTATATGGTCTACGTAAGTGCCTTACAGTAAAATAAGAAGTACCACATTCAAAAAGAAATGCAGGAAGTACAGCACATGCCACAATCCAACAGCAAACTCCAGAGACATCAGCTAGTTGTTCCATTCAGTGCGGTGTTGTACAATGTAGACATCGTTGATGTCTTCAGTCTGTTTGTTCTGCACTGAAATTCTGTAAGATGGTTTCTGTTTCATAGCATGGTCAAAACATTGTTTATTTATCTTTTGTTCTATGCCAAATATATGTATAAAAAACAATTTACAGTATTTTTACATCATAATCATTTTCGGCGTTTAATAATTTTTTGTCCAATTAAAATGTTATATATTATATACATTTTTATGTCCCTCCCCTTTGACTATAAATCCTGCCTGCCTGTTACCAATCGGCGCTTCAGACCGAAAGCTAGCGGCAGCAGTGACAGGTTGTGACGGCTTTGACACACAGACAGACATATTTGCTACAGTATACCAGCCAAACGCTGTTCCAGCTGCTGACAATGTGGCTGAGGTCTAATTCAATCAAGAAAAACTTAATTTTTTTACTGGGTCTGTGCCAATGCAGCACGGACATGCTACACACTAAATGCAGATGAACAAAGCTGCTGCTGGACGACGGAAGCCGTGTGAGCAGGCGGAATGGAGAAAGGCACAGTTAATCTGCATGTACTGCTGGCGCTGCAGTCACAGAGCCGTTTGAAAATCAATTTTCAAAAGCCAAAAGTCTTCTCCATTAATGTTTTCTGTGTGATTTCAATACATTACTGTGAGATTCAATTTCTGTTTAGTATTTTTTCTTTTTTCTTTATAGTCCTATAACAATTTATACATTTCATGGAACATCGCTGCAGCATACATATCTTGATAGCCCAGGTTGTCCTGAAAAAAATGATGTCTATAACTTGATTGTGCATAACATGGTTGAGGTTATACAAGCATTATTACAAAAGGAGAATAGGGGCCTATTTCACAAAAGCAGAATTTATAAATCCAGGATTACCGATAAAGAGAGGCTTGACCTAGTCTAATCAGTGCACCCTTGCTTTGTCCGTTTCACGACGGCCAAGCCAGGCTAAGGAGGTTGAGCCAGGATTAAGTAATTAGGATAGATGCACGTTCACAGCTTTCTTTAACACACCGCAAGGTCAATCACAGATTTACTGATCCTAAAATTGAGAACACACGTGCATACATTCCACAGACTGAGCAACAGCTTATTATGGAAGTATGATTAAGTAAAATACATTATTTGTAAGAAAGAAAAAAAATAAAACATGGCCGTTCTAATTAAACAGCTGGAGAAAATGTAGCAGACAATCAAAGACTGCCTGAATGCATAAGTACCTTAAAAATATACATTTACTAACCACTGCTCTTAGCCTAACTGAAATGTCATAATTATAAGGAATTAATTTATCTAATCATTTGTACAAATTAGCAGTTGTAGGCCTACATTATGCATTAAAAGTGAGTGGAAAGTTTCAGCTAAGAGCAGTAGTGCGTAGATGTATATTTTTAGACTATCATTTAGTCCGTTGGACGCTATTGTCTGATATGCTTTTTCTTACTGTTTTATTACATACTGTATACGATTTACTTCTTTGTATACTGTATATAGGTATAGAAAAGAAAGACAATGAAGAAAAATGGTCTCTGAAATCTAGAAACTATTAAGATAAATAAGTGATAAATGCAATGCACTGTAAACATGAATCAATTATTTTCCCCCAGCAAACTATAAGGTCAAAAAACTCCTCTCCCTGTTGTTTAATGAATGTACAGTAGATTATAGCCTACAATATATAGTTACTGGTCCAGAAAACTAAGACTATAATTGTACAATCCTCCCAAATGGTCTCATTTCACTGGACAAAACACAAATTGTGTGCTTAGAATGCCAATTAAAATGCACATGGTAGAGTAACATACATGATCCTTTATTATAAAAAAATACCAAAAGAAATAAATCAACTAAAGTAATTAACGAGGTATTGGGCTGCCATTTTAACACTATAGAAACAATTTATATTTATAGATTGCCCTTCCATCACTGACTTTGCATTTAAAAACACATTTGCAACTGTACCAGCTTTTTCTAATCATCTCAACAACTGCCATAAAATACTCACCAAACTTCTAACAACAATATGAACTGCAGTTTCCATAAACGCAATAACAGCAACATGAATACAACAAACAAGGTAGAGAGGAAAAACAAGGTAGAGATGGAGTGACCCTGCCCGGAGGAAGCGCGGGGCCCCCGTCTGGAGCCAGGCCCAGACGGCGGGCTCGTCGGCGAGCGCCTGGTGGCCGGGTTTGCCACGGAGCCCGGCCGGGCACAGCCCGAACAAGCTACGTGGCTCCCATCTCTCCAGCCCATGGGCCCACCACCTGTGGGAGGAACTGCTGGGGTGCGCTGCCAAATGGGTGGCAGTGAAGGTCAGGGGCCTCGACGGACCAGACCCGGGCAGCAGACGCTGGCTCTGGGGACGTGGAACGTCACCTCTCTGTGGGGGAAGGAGCCGGAACTGGTGCGGGAGGTGGAGCGCTACCGGTTAGATCTGGTGGGGCTTACCTCTACGCACAGTCTCGGTTCTGGAACCGTACTCCTGGATAGGGGTTGGACTCTTTTCTTCTCCAGAGTTGCCCAGGGTGTGAGGCGCCGGGCGGGTGTGGGGATACTCACAAGCCCCCGGCTGAGCGCCGCTACGTTGGAGTTTACCCCGGTGGACGAGAGGGTCGCCTCCCTACGCCTGCGGGTTGTGGGGGGGAAAACTCTGACTGTTGTTTGTTTTATGCACCAAACAGGAGTTCGGAGTATTCGGCCTTCTTGGAGACCTTGAGTGGAGTCCTGCATGGGGCGCCAGTGGGGGACTCCATTGTTCTGCTGGGGGACTTCAACGCACACGTGGGCAATGATGGAGACACCTGGAGAGGCGTGATTGGGAGGAATGGCCTCCCTGATCTAAACCAGAGTGGTTGTTTGTTGTTGGACTTCTGTGCTAGTCATGGATTGTCTATGACGAACACCATGTTGGAACATAGGGATGCTCATAAGTGTACCTGGTACCAGAGCACCCTAGGCCGAAGGTCAATGATAGATTTCATAATCGTTTCATCTGATCTGAGGCCGTATGTTTTGGACACTCGGGTGAAGAGAGGGGCAGAGCTGTCAACCAATCACCATCTGGTGGTGAGTTGGGTCAGGGGGTGGGGGAAGACTCTGGACAGACCTGGTAAGCCCAAACGTGTAGTGCGGGTAAATTGGGAACGTCTGGAGGAGGCCCCTGTCCGACAGACTTTCAACTCACACCTCCGGCGGAGCTTTTCGTGCATCCCTGTGGAGGCTGGGGTCATTGAACCAGAGTGGACAATGTTCAAAGTTTCCATTGCTGAAGCTGCGGCGAGGAGCTGTGGTCTTAGGGTCTTAGGTGCCTCAAGAGGCGGTAACCCACGAACACCGTGGTGGACACCGGTGGTCAGGGAAGCCGTCCGACTGAAGAAGGAGTCTTTCCGGGGATAGGTTATCCCGGAGGACTCCGGAGGCAGTTGCAGGGTACCGAAGGGCCCAAAGGGCTGCAGCCTCTGCCATGAAAGAGGCAAAGCAGCGGGTGTGGGAGAAGTTTGGAGAAGACATGGAGAAGGACTTTCGGTCGGCACCAAAGTGCTTCTGGAAAACTGTTCGCCACGTCAGGAGGGGGAAGCGGGGAACCATCCAAGCTGTGTACAGTAAGGATGGGACACTGTTGACCTCAACTGAGGAGGTAATAGGGGCGGTGGAAGGAGCACTTTGAGGAACTCCTGAATCCGACTAATCGCCCTCTATGTTAGAGGCAGAGCTGGAGGATAACGGGGATTGTCGTTGATTTCCCAGGCGGAAGTCACTGATGTAGTCAAACAACTCCACAGTGGCAAAGCCCGGGGATTGATGAGATCCGTCCAGAAATGCTCAAGGCTCTGGGTGTGGAGGGGCTGTCCTGGTTGACACGCCTCTTCAACATTGCGTGGAAGTCTGGGACGGTGCCAAATGAGTGGCAGACTGGGGTGGTGGTTCCCCTTTTTAAAAGGGGGACCAGAGGGTGTGTGCCAATTACAGGGGCATCACACTTCTCAGCCTCCCTGGTAAAGTCTACTCCAAGGTGCTGGAAAGGAGGGTTCGGCCGATAGTCGAACCTCGGGTTGAGGAGGAACAATGCGGATTCCGTCCTGGTCGTGGAACAACGGACCAGCTCTTCACTCTCGCAAGGATCCTGGAGGGAGCCTGGGAGTATGCCCAACCGGTCTACATGTGTTTTGTGGATTTGGAGAAGGCGTATGACCGGGTCCCCCGGGAGATACTGTGGGAGGTGCTGCGGGAGTATGGGGTGAGGGGGTCTCTACTCAGGGCCATCCAATCTCTGTACGACCAAAGTGAGAGCTGTGTCCGGGTTCTCGGCAGTAAGTCGGACTCGTTTCAGGTGACCTCTAAATCGGAGGCCATGGTTCTCAGCAGGAAACCAATGGAATGCCTTCTCCAGGTAGGGAATGAGTCCTTACCCCAAGTGAAGGAGTTCAAGTACCTTGGGGTTTTGTTTGCGAGTGAGGGGACAATGGAGCGGGAGATTGGTCGGAGAATAGGGCAGCGGGTGCGGTATTACATTCAATCTATCGCACCGTTGTGACGAAAAGAGAGCTGAGCCAGAAGGCAAAGCTCTCGATCTACCGGTCAGTTTTCGTTCCTACCCTCACCTATGGTCATGAAGGCTGGGTCATGACCGAAAGAACGAGATCCAGGGTACAAGCGGCCAAAATGGGTTTCCTCAGGAGGGTGGCTGGCGTCTCCCTTAGAGATAGGGTGAGAAGCTCAGTCATCCGTGAGGAGCTCGGAGTAGAGCCGCTGCTCCTTTGCGTCGAAAGGAGCCAGTTGACGTGGTTCGGGCATCTGGTAAGGATGCCCCCTGGGCACCTCCCTAGGGAGGTGTTCCAGGCACGTCCAGCTGGGAGGAGGCCTCGGGGAAGACCCAGGACTAGGTGGAGGAATTATATCTCCAACCTGGCCTGGGAACGCCTCGGGATCCCCCAGTCCGAGCTGGTTAAGGTTGTTCGGGAAAGGGAAGTTTGGGGTCCCCTGCTGGAGTTGCTCCCCCTGCGACCCAACACCGGATAAGCGGACGAAGATGGATGGATGGATGGATGAATAATTATAAAAAATAATGGTCAAAATGTTAAAATAATACCAGTACTCAACTGAACAGCAATACGTACCTGTGTTATCTTAATGCAGGCTAATAACAATAATAAGGTTAAAACTGCTGAGTGAACAGAAAAGGCTCTAGGACTAATAAATCCTGGCTGTTAGCCAGAATAAATCTCCATGGTAATTTATCTGTCAATGCTTTTGTGAAACCAAGACAAGGCTTAATTCATCCAGGATAACTAAGAAATCCTGGCTTAATCTGCTGTCTAGGTTTTGGGAAATGGCCCTCTGGTGAGCCACAAATGTAAAAAATAAAAATAAATGGCTTAGACCCCTTAATTAACAGTAAAGGCTAAATTATCCCGTTATAACATGAAACATTTAATGTCATAACAATATTTTTTTTTTGATTTAACATTTATTATATATACACAGGTAATCTCATTGAGACACATGGTTTCATTCTCAAGAGAGACCGGTTTCGGACAATAGACAACATCAGCTACAGACAGAAAAACATATTACAATAGTTTTAACAAGATTTACCAAATTGAACCTACAATATTTAAACAAAAAGTGCCAAATAGACAACTGACACTAAAGTACTAAAAACAAGATTCCAAAGATGTTTTTTCCAGTGCCCTTAAAAAGGAGTTTAAAATCCCCTAGCGGGATCAAGCTGGACAGTTTTAGGTCCTGCTGCAGTGTATTCCAGGTTGAGGGGGCAGAAAAAAGAGAAAGCCTTTTTGCAAAGCTCTGTATGAATCGATGGGACGTGAAGGTAATAAAGGCCTGGGAGCGTAGGCTGTGACTGCACTGCTTGCGTGACATGTAAATTGATATATGTGTGGGCAGCAACCCAAGGATGGATTTGTAGATGAAGTTCTACCAGTGCAAAAGTTTACGAATGGATAATAACCAATTGAGCGGAGAGTGCAATGATGGGTGAGGGGTTAACAACCAGTAATGAATCTTAGTGATCCGTGATAGACAGTGTCCAACATGAGCAGAGAGCTGGCAGAGGCGTTCATACAGTGTTTCCCATGCATAGGTTCTACTTGGGCGACGCGCTCCAGATAGATTAAGACCTGCTCAGCTAGATAAAATCGGAATTTATTTTTTTAATTAAAAGTGTATTTTTTACAGCGCACACACAGTCCAGTGGCCTCCAGCCCCTCTCCATAGGCGTTAATCACGCGGGGGGTCGGGGAAGTAAAGCAATACAAACAGGACAAAAATTGTGTTTTAAGTTCAAAAACATCTGGAGACCCCCCCTTCTTGCTTTACAGTGGTTTGGTCCACTGCCTGCTACACACACAAGTATGTTCGGTGGAAACAGCACTGTTAGGAGAGACAGGGCTGGGTGGGACAGAACAAAGTTAGAATCACTTCGGTAACGTTAGTTGTGCAACTCCAGTAAGTAGACAAGGCTATTTTATTCACTTTTAACATCAGATGAAGTGCAACTTATCCCTATTACAGATGACGCTGGGTCATTAATTAATTAGTCATGAAAAAACATGTTTTCCATAGTTTCTCTACTTTAATGATTATAGCATTACCTAGATTGTTAGGTAGCTTGTTGAATAGTTAGTTAGCAAACTTGCTAATTCTACCAAACATGCTTTTACTGGTTACAGAAAAGGAGCTGGCTGGCTGGTTAGTTAGCTTGCTTGCTAGAAGGCTCAATTCTCAGTTCAGCATCATCTGTATTATATCTTTTTCACACCACCTACAAGGGTTGGGCTAGGGTTGTCTGGTCAGGGTTTAACCCTCCTTTTGGAAATTCAAACCAAGCCAGTCTACATGGGTATATCCCTGGTCATGACAATTCAGAGTTCACCTGGGTCACCTTGGGAGCAATGCATTACAATTACCTTAAGTACTAGAAATGGGCGGGGCTTTACACCTAATTTTCAGTGAACAGCTAACTAATACTTCATTCCAGCTCTACACCACAAGAACGGTGTTGTAGCTATGAATCTGTCATTTTACAGTAGGGAGAGATAAAAATAGCTTACTTTATGATTCTTTGGCAGTGATTACGTTCTAAAGCACAAATAAATAACAATAAAACACTTCTCAGATGATTGTGTGTAGTGATTTATTCACCTCTGCATATTTATTGCAGCCGCTGGACAAGGAAGTCAGATACTATAGTATTGATTTTTGACTATTTTAAGACAAGGCAGAACATTTTTCTTTGTTTGATTTCATTAAAAGGAAAGTTGGGCTTTGCTGTTGTCTTCACGACTCATTTCTAAAAAAAGACCTGTGACAACGGCCCCAACCAATCACAGAATTTGTCCTGCCACAGCTGGTAGTGACCCAGGTCATGCACAACTCCTATTGAAATAGACTCTAGTCCCCCCTGATCAAACCCACTTGGCGACCTAGGTCGCAAAGCCGAGTAGATCATGGAGGGTTACCCCATTCAAACACACAGTCGACCTGGGTATAACCCTGATTGTATAATAAATAAGACAAAGTAAATAACTGAGAGTCATAAAATACAAACAAAATACAAATAAAACAAGTTAAGAGACAAAACAAGAGAAGACAGCCATACAGTTAAAAAAATTAAAATCAAATGTCATTGTCTGGTGTCAAAGGCCAAGGAGAAGAGGTGGGTTTTAAGACAACATTTAAAAACCGACAGTGAAGTTGCCTGTCTAATGGGCAGAGGAAGATTGTTCCACAGTTTCTGAGCTCAGGAGCTGTTGATCAGCTGACCTGATAGAACGGGTTGGTGTATATGGGTGCAGGAGCTCAGAGATGTAGAGTGGGGCAAGGCCATTGAAGGATTTAAAAACAAATAAATTAATTTTAAAGTGGATCCTAAAAAGGTATGGGCAGCCAGTGGAGTGATGCTAAAATGGGGGAAATGTGCTCGTGTTTATGTGTCCCCGTTAAAAGATGCACAGCATTTTGCACCATCTGGAGATGGGCGACAGTGGACCCATTGACCCCCACATACAGGGCATTACAGTAATCCAGCCTAGTGGTGACAAAGGCATGGATAAATGTCTCAAAGAGATGCCTTGGAAGAATTGGCTTTATTTTAGCCAGCTGCCTCAATTGGAAAAAGCTTGATTTAACAACTGCCCTAATCTGACTGTCAAGTTTAAGATCAGGATTAATTTTCACCGCTAAATTAGTGATGGTTTGCTTGATGTATTGTGCCAAGGAACCCAAATCAACAGGGGGGTTCCCAGTGGTGCCACCAAAAACATCACTTCTGATTTCCTGTCATTAAATCTTAAAAAAGTTAACAGCCATCCAGGCCTTTATGTCAGCAAGACACTTTAGTAGTGTTCCGACAATGTCATTCTTTTTAACAGGCACATAGATCTGGCTATCGTCTGCATGACAGTGGAAGGACATGCCATGCTTCCTAAATATGGAGCCAAGGGGGAGCAAATAAAGAGAGAAAAGCAGAGGGACTAAAACTGAGCCCTGTCACTACCCATAAGTGAGAGGAGCAGAGGAGGACACAGAGTCACCACAGCTGACACAGAAAGTTCAATCTTCCAAGTAGGACCTGAACCATTTGAGTGCTATGCACTTTGATGCCCACCCACTGCTCCAAACAAGAGATCATGATTTCATGGTCCACTGTGTGAAAAGCAGCAGTTAAATCAAGGAGCACAAGAACAACACAATCACCTGAGTCTGTAGCTAAAAAGATTCTGTGCTGTGCAGGGTTTTAAAAGTGGATTAGAAAACTTCCAGAATATAATGCTCTTCCAGAAAGGCCATTATTTGGTTGCAACTATTTTTTTCAAGGATTTTTGCAAAAAAAGGTAGTTTGGAGATAGGCCTGAAATTAGCGAGATCTGCAGGATTCAGCGCAGGGGTCCCAACAAAGATTGAACACAAGTGAGATGCCTCACTTTGTAGCTAAAATGAAGAGCTCAACACACTGGGTGAAAAAGTCAACTCTGACCACAAGAGGCCAGCGTGGGGGAGAAGGCTTCATAGGGGTCGATCATATGGTGCTGAGGTCTGCTTCACCAAACAAAAAGGCACTGGACAAATGACTCTTTCTGGAAGAACAGACCAACGGCCAGCAGGCTGACTGAGAGAAGGAGGGGAGGAGGGAGAACTGGCTTCTGCTCTGACTCATCTGACAAAGGTGAAATTAATATATTATATGCAGTAGACTCATTACATTCAAAGCGAGATATTTCAAGCCTTTATTTGTTATAATTTTGATGATTATGGCTTACAGCTTATGAAAACCCCAAATTCAAAATCTCAGAAAATTAGAATATTACATGAAATTAAGTCTAAAAAATTATTTTAAATACAGAAATACGGCCCTCTGAAAAGTATAATCATGCATATGTATTCAGTACTTGGTTTGGGCCCCTTTTGCATGAATTACTGCCTCAATGCACAATTTCGGCTTATTGATTACAAAAACAATGTAATCAAGAGGAACAATTGTTCTGCACAGTACGTTTTCAAGTAAACTCTTGGTTTGTCTTCTGTTCAGAATGAAAAATGTAAAAGCATTTAAATGTGAAGAGTTTAAGATAATTTTCAAAGTTCAAGATGTTTTCACTGATTTGTTGAAATGGTTGTTTGAGTTTAATAATTGCAATATCAGTCCAAATGTCAATAAGTGCATGCGTTAAGCAATCCTAAATTCAGTATTGACCAAAATATGCATGGTATAATTCTATAATGTGACAAAAGGTTGCATTACTTCATGCTATTATTATTGGATATCATATTATATTGCTGTGTGTCATGTTACTTTTAAAGCCAAAAAGGTAGTATTAAGACACACACACACACACGTACTGACTGAAGGAGATTTACTACCCTCACTCTTTGGTATGCAAACTAGAGATGTATCGGCTCTGATACTGCCTAAAACGCTGGTATCGGGAAGTACTGGAGTTTATGCACCGATCCGATACCACGTAATAAAGCCCTAAAGAAAATCTACATTAAAGTAGTTTATTTGTTCTTTTTCCCGTTATAACTGACTGTCAAACTGGAGAATAAAAGAAAGTTCTGGGGCATTCATTGTTTGTGTTTGTTCATGTTTCACAAAGAGTTTAACCTGAGCCAGACCGACAACAAAGATAGAAATCATATCACATCCATACAGGGATAGTATTATACAGCTGTTAAAACATAATGAAATATATGACACTCTGGTATCGGATCGGTACTCCGTATCGGCCGATACGCAAGTTCAGGTATTGGAATCGTATCGGGAAGCAAAAAAGTGGTATCGGGCCATCTCTAATGCAAACAGCAGAAGAGAGACTTTTTGTGGGGAACATTGTAGAAGAAAAGTGATTGCACCCTTTAAAATGATTGGCTCATATAATACATTCTGTCTTCTCTATCCCAAATAGCTACATTCACACACGTCATAAGAAAAGAAAGAGGAATGTGTCTGATTTGGTTGATTTGTTTGATTTAACTTGTTGAAGTTGTGGTTGATTAATCATATAGTTAGTTATGTTTTATTTCTGTGTCATGACAAACATTTTGGCCCATCCCACATGGGATTACAAGACACCACAAATTTACTTATTTAACAAACATCTTCCTGTCGCATATACAAATCATTCGGAAAAATACATGAATACAAATATATACATATACACACATATGTATATACACGTACACACATACCACACACAAACAACAAATTCTTATCTACAATTCATCTCGATAAAGAGCTTTTTTCCTCTTCTCCCAAGCTTTATCTAGATAATTGGCTAATTTATGTTTCATATGTGAACAGCCATGTCAGTCTTTGAGCATCATCCATATTTACCAAATCAATCTCTGCTTTTATCCTACAAAACAAAAAAAACTAAAAAAAAATCATGCTGTTCACAATAAAAAGGACAATAGAAAACAAAATGGAAGTCATTTTCTATATTTCAAACAACACATAGGACAGATCCGTTTTTCCTCTTCTACATTAACATATCGTCCTGCTTCAATAATCAAAGGCAAAACACCAGATCTCACTTGAGCACATAAAGATCTTTGCCTTTTTGACAAATGATATACAACATAATTCTCAGTGCCATATTCTGGTTTCATCATTACAAAAATACGCAATTTTGGCTTAGCCCATATATTGTCAGCCCACTGCTTTTTGTCTTTAGCAAACACAGATTCTTTAAACAAACCAATATTCAGCTTTTCATTATTAAGAAACAACTCCCCAAAACCATAATTACAAAACAATTTGCATATGTCGTTAAACCAAAGACCAAGAATGTGTTTATCCCAGAGAAATATTTTCCTTGTCAACCTATTTGCGACCATATCTAATAGACGATTCCATAACTGGGCCATACATATCTTCCAGCGAGCCTCACATGATTCCCATCCCATGTCTCCCACTATCGCCATATAAATCCAGTTAAATTGGTTTACTAAGGCCTTTATAACTTAAGTTTAAAGTTATTGTTAATCTTGCCATATATGTGTAACACAACACTGGAAAGGAAACACCAGCGCATCTAGTGGCACGTCTGCAACTTGTAAACCCTTTTGGGGTAAGCAGAGACAAAAGGAAAAGACAGCGTGGATGATGACGAGGTGGTGTGATTGATCGGGATAGGAGTGATTTTTTTGAATGAAATGACGTATGTTGCTGACTATAAATTGTCAGCAAGGAGGGAATTGGAAATTTTATTCAAAATGACAGTTTAATCAAACACTGGTTTACGTTTTCTATAACTGTATGCTTTTTACATTTTGTGATTTTATACTTTTCACATTCTTGATATATTTTTTTATTTTTCGACTTTTATACTCATATATGGTTGATTTTACATTGATTTTCACACCAATAAATGGTGTGAAAGGAGGGATTTGTGAAGAAAATAAAAAAGTTAACATGCTAAGTGCCTAGCTTCAACAAAAAAAGGATACACCAAAGCCATAATTAAAAGACAATCATTTATAATGTCTTGCCATATGTATAATAATCAAATAATCAATCAGTTATAATGATTCTCTTTAAATATAATCGCATGTATACGTTCTTGACTTCAGTTAGAGAGGCAGAAATCTGTGTAGATGTTGGGAGAGAGAGAGGTCAAGGGGGTCAAACAGCCCACTCAGGGACAAAGGAATGTAGTCGTTTCCTGGGGGAAAGGTATAGCTTGTCAGGCCGACATCTTCTAACTGGTGAGGGGTTGCAAGGTACGGGTTGCAAGGTAACCATGGTGACATAAGAAACTTGGACTGGCGATTGCACTGGAGGAGTGGACATGCTTATGCGCCAACAAAGGGCCAATGGATCCTGGCCCCAACCAACAAATGGGAGAAGGCACAACCCGGAGTAGAATAGAATATCAGCTGTCTGTACTAGGATGTCTGGGCCATTCTTCTTCAAAACACTTTAATGGAATGAGATCTCCATGATAATTAGAAGCGTGGTAACCATCTAGGTCACTTAGTCCTCACACAAACACAAACACAAACACACACACACACACACACACACACACACACACACACACACACACACACACACACACACACATTTTATGAGCTGCAGAAAAACAATGCCTCTATTCCAGTCAATATCGTTGTCCTTAATAGCCCACACCTGCACAAAACACAAATGGCTGCATTTCTATAGTACTTTTATCCAAAGCGTTTACAATTTGCCTCTCATTTATCCATTCACACACAATGGCAGCAGGCTACCATGCAAGGTGCTGGTCTGACCACCTGGAGCAATTTGGGACTTATAGACAGGAGGAGCTGGGGATCGAACTAACCCTGGTATTGGTGGACATCCCGCTCTACTTCAGAGTCTTTGGTAGTGCTTTTATCGAATCCATACTGTAGAATATACATACACATACTTAAATTAGTCAGCCAGGCAGTGTTTATATGTCATTAAAAAGTGTTTTGCCATGAGAAAAACTACCAAAACACACACACACACACACACACACACACACAAATACATACACCGTATAAGACATAAAACTGCACACACACACACACACACACACACACACACACACACACACACACACACACACACAGCTTATGTGTTATCAGGTCTGAGGCAGCCTGTGAGTCAGTGTGTGTCCTAGCAGGATTGCCAGTGCTGCCCACAGTATCTGGCTTTGTGGTATTTTGTTATCTTGCCAAGCTAGAAATTGGCATAAACCTCACCTGAAATTCATTCTAATGTTTCACTTTGTGTACAGGTTCATTTTTCACTCCTTCAGCTGGTACTCAGTCATCCCCAATGCAAACTCACACATTACGAGCAGCTAATGTATCTCACATAGACCAATGTCTTGTTAAGCTTACAGGGATCTAAACAACACCTTGTTCTGAAAAAAAACTTAATGATGAGACCTTGTAAATCCTGAGGCAGCTGTTCATTTTGTGTGAGGGTTAACAGTTTTTCCCTATAATATACGTTATTGGTTTGAGGTTGAGTAAGGGTCTCTGCATAGTTCTTGTGCCGGTTGTTGCACTCTCGCACATTAACACAACAAAAATGCAATTATTCAATTGCTGCCAGCCACACAGATGCTGCTCATGCATCGTGAAATCAGAAACATTACAGTCCACTGTTGCACTGACTGGATGCAGCTCCTGTTGATTATTGGCTCCTAATCTGAGTAACAAACATTCCGCTGGTGGTCACTGCAAAGAAACTAGCTCTCAGATATATTTAGTGGAATAAAAAGTACAATATATCTCTATGAAATGTAGTAAAGTTAATAAGAAGAAGACTTACTTTATTAATCCCGCATGGAGAAATTTTTACACTCTGTTGTTACAGGTACATACTGTACAACATATACATGCCCAGAACCTATAATGCAGAGATGTCAGAGTGAGGGGGCTGCTCATGACAGATGCCCCGAGAAGTTGGTGGTCCAGTGCCTTGCCCAAAGGCCTCTTGGAAGTGTCCAGGAGGTGAACTGGCACATCTCCATGTACCAGTCCACACTCCAAACATTGGTCCGTACGGAGAGTTGAACCACCTTCCAATTTCCACGCCAAGTCCCCTACGGACTGAGCTACTGTCCCCACCAAAAGTAAAACAATAATATGGATAGGGCTGTTCCTAACGATTATTTTTGTCATTGATTAATCTAACGCTATTCTTTTTTTTGGATTAGTCGATTAATCTAACGATTAATTTGCATATTAATCTGAAGATTTTTGAACTGAACTTTGGTGAATCAGTATTTTTTAATTCGTCAGTATCTGGTGTTAGGGTTAGGAACTCACAAATGATTGATGGGGTTTTTATAATGGCTGTATATACAGTCATGTTAAAAAATTAGGACACCCTATGAAAATGTGTTTTTTAACATATTTGGACATATGGATATTTAATATAAATTTTAACAATACTGAGAGATTCAAGTAATATAACTAAACAAGTAAAACTGAAGAAAATACTTTTTAAAACTTTCTGTAAAATGTAATAAATTAAACATGCAATTTCTGGTGAGGAATAAATTAGGACACCCCCACATTTTATCCCACTTAAAATGGCTGAAATCACATCAGGTGCACATGAACATTGTTACTCAGTATTTTGAAGGAGGCTTGCCCTACTTAAACCTCAGACATTCAGTTTGGTGTGCTCCCGACAGTTGACGTGAGAGTGAACACCATGGTGAGATCGAAAGACCTGTCTGAGGCCTTCAGAAAGAAGATTGTTGCAGTTTATGAGTCTGGTAAGGGATTTAAAAAAATCTCAAAAGAGTTTGAAATCAGCCGTTCCACTGTTTGGAAAATAGTGTACAAGTGGAGGACATTCAAAATAACTGCCAACATGCCCAGGTCTGGCTGTCCAAGCAAGTTCACCCCGAGAGCAGACCGCAAGATGCTAAAAGAAGTCTCCAAAACCCCTAAAATGTCATCACGGGACCTACAGTAGGCTCTGGCGACTGTTGATGTGAAAGTGCATGCCTCCAAAATCAGAAAGAGACTTCTGAAATGTTCTCCTTCACAGACCTCGGCCCACTGTGAGCTAGACGGAGCTCCGTCACGGCCAGCAGCCCGCTCAATACCCGCTCAAAGTCACCGTTTCTGGGTTCCTGGACTACCAAACGCCGCTGCCCTGACAGAGCTCCAGGACCTGCAGCTCCCCTTTTCCTGCTCAATGGCCGGTGTGTGTGAGTCATAGCATGGTCTGCGAGCTTGTTACGCCCGCATTCTCTTAACAAAGGTTCCAGTTAATCTTAGAATGGATATGTGTGTTGAGTTATTTAAACAAACAATCGGGGAAATAAACACCTCTTGTCCGCGAGTCTCATTGATAGAGCCCGCAGCTGGATGGAGCTCTATCAATGAGAGCTAGCTAGCCTCCTCCTAGACCTCTAAAATTCACAAAAATGCATTAAATTGAAATCGGACACAACTGTTAGCTTTATAAGACCTTGGGGTAGCTGTAATATAAGTGCCGTGACGAAATTCAAACCGTAAATGTAATATACTTATGCCGGCAGCCGCGGAGGCCCGACCCCCGGTAGTCCAGTAACCCAGAAACGGTGACTTTCCCCTGGGGATGGAGCCAAGCAGGCTCCCGCTTTCTCATCAGACTGTCTCGAGCTTCTGAAGTCAAACATGTCTTACCAAATTTGCAATTAGCCATCAATTTTCGTAAAACGACCCATATGGCTTTATACAGTTGATTTCTTGCATAAAAAAAGTCTCAGACAAACAATGTATAATGTTGCAGTGTCTGAAATATGAAACCTGCTGTCTCATCTCCAATGTATGTGTGAGTGGTTCTTCAACCAATCAGCGCACAGCTCATCTAAATATTCATGAGCATACCATATTTGGAAGAAAAGCGGTCGTTCCAAATAGAGACATTCCACAGGAATGCATAAGGGCCAAAAGAATAGCAAATGGGACATTTTCAGCCCAACCAATTGTAACGGTCGCAGTGATTGCCGCCGCCTTGTAGGGGTAACACAGTACTTAGTCTGGGGAGGACTGAGCGAGACGGGATCTAGGTCCCCCACACCCAATACCTATGGCCTCAGTGTCCAAATAAATGAGCAGGTTGTCCACGGTTTAGCAGCCTGGACTAGCATCAGCTTCTTAGGAAGAGTAAAGCGGGCTTCAGATCATAGGGTGGCCCTCTGAAGTGTATGCAGTGTATATAGGAAATGCAGAGTGAACCTGCCCCTGCTTTACGTAAACCTAGCTAAACAGGCGAGGCGCCCCTACCCCCAGGTAAGTAATACATATGAATATATGGTGATGAAACATGAAATAAAATACCTTGCATGCCCTTAAAAATAAACACCTTTGTTTACTGTATGGGTTCACGGTTAACAATCATTAATGAACACAACCCTTTTCCATGTAAAGATAACATACCTTATACGAAACAAGCATGCTATTGCGTTCCGTGACTATGTTCAGACTACTTAAGACCACAAAGTTAACCTTTTACACAGGCCATAACGCTCCTCAAAAATATGATTACCTCATGACAGGCATATCGAGATTCAAGATTCAAGATTAACTTTATTGTCCCACAACGTGGGAAATTTGTCTTGGGCACTCAACCCATGCTGCAGCCATTGTAAAAACAAATAAACACAGACAGCATGTACAAACAACAAATTCTGTACAGTACTATACCACAGACCATACTATGGTCCTGATTGTGTATAAAAACCCAACACGGTGTCATGCAATACACTGGTTAAAACATTACTCAAATAAATAAAATTTTAAAAAAAGAGATCACCAATAAAACAATTACATATCTTCATAGTCATTCAGGCCTGTTCTGCCTTTTAATTGCGGCTATTTAGAAGCTTAATAGACACTGGGATAAATGAGTTTTTGAAAGTCTGCAGCAAGGAACTCTAAACCTCCTACTGGATGGCAGCAGCTTATATTCTGCAGGCAGAACGTGAGACGTGTCGCTAACAATTCTATTTGCTTGTCGCAAAGAAGCCTGTTCATAGATACTTTGCATGGATAAGTGCTCTTTAACACCAATGATCTTCCATGCAGTATGAATCAATCGTAACAGTTTAGTTTTCAACTGCACAGGGAGGTTGCCAAACCAAGCTGTAATATCGTACCTGACCAGGCTCTCCAGGACTGCTTGCTAAAATATCAACATCATTTTTGTATCTACGCCATGAATTCGCAAACGACGTAAGAAATGCAACCGCTGCTGCGATCTGCAGCAGAGACTGTCGACATGTGTGCTCCAGGTTAGTGACTTGTCAATATAAACCCCAAGATATTTGTATAACATGAAACCATTGTCATTGTTAAATTCAACAGTGGTTAAACACAAAAAAAAAACCTTTCCTTTCCAGTTTGGGTGTTGGCAGTATGAATGAGCTGACAGTTTCTGTCTTTTTTTCTCAGTCTTAAGCAATATGAGGGCGTGTGTATATGTTGTGTATATGCACCAGTGTAAGTACCAGCGCCGCTGTACAGTTCAGTTCAGTTCACTAGGCGCTGGTGTGGTGTATGTGTGAGTGCACAAGCACAGCGTCAGTTAGTAGAGTTCACAGTTCGGCTCGGACGGCGCACAGTATCTAGTGTTGTGTTTGTAGCAAAGTGTGGTGCAGATATTACCCACGAACAGCAGAGATCGCACTTGAAGGATGTCTGATGACTGGCAGGGTAAACTTCCTAAGGAACTAGTCGCACCAGCGGAGGAAAATCCGCCGTTTTCCCTTTGCATGCAGGATGGCCCACAGCTACAAACTTGAAATCGCGTCTTCCCGCGCAGTTCACACACGGAGCGGGGGAGGGGTGGCGGTAACGTTCTAGCCCGGCACTCCTCGATCTCCACAAAGTTCAAACTGGAGGTGTGTCTCAAATTGTGCACTTCTGTACTTTTACTAGCTATTCGAGTACACTCAAATGTCACTCGTCGAAGTGTGGTCAATGCAGTGCACTAAAAGTACCCGGATGATGCACTCATAACGGTCAAAACGTTGAGTGTGTATCAATGGACACTTTCCACACTCAACGGTCGCCATCTTGGCTACGTAGCGGACGGGGCAGAGCTAACAAAAGGTGAAAAACCTTCGATAATGGCGGCCAAATATGCGACAGCGAGACCCAAATGTAAGTTGAACATTAGTCTTTTTGCTATACTTGTATAACATATAAGCCACCTGTTTATGTATAGTTGGTTAATTTTGCAGTCGGTGATGATTTTTGTACCGCGAATTATAACGTTTATTTGTACCGTAATTTGACATGCTATCAAGCTAGCTTTAGCTAACCTTAGCTACCTAACAGCGGTGACGTTACCGGTAATTCTATACTCTTTGGTTTAACCACTGGCAAATACGTTATAACCTAGCTAACGTTACATGTGTTGTGGTATACGGTTGTTTGTTTTTGAACTATTGTCCTCACTGTAGACGATTTTAGCGTTAGATGTGTGATCTTGTAAATATACATTAAGCTGCAAGCGTTTGTAGTAATGTTACAGTACGTTAAATTTATGCTTTGATATATTGTATTAACAGTGCTGTTTCTGTCCTGATCTGACTTATATAATCGTTAGGGACATGGACGTGGCAACCGTCAATGCAGCCAACTTGAGCCAAGTCCTCCTCTGCTGGAAGGCAAACGACCCGGGGGAGGAGAGAGAGAGGTTTTCCCTGCTGGTCTTGTGGACAGCACGGTGCACAGTGGCCCGGGGCATAGCAAAGGCTCTGGTTAAACCACGATAAGATGTACCGCTGGCTAGCCAAAAGAGGAAGACAAGGGCCTCGATGACGGGTTCCCAGCCATGTTCACAAGCTGTGCCGAGGATGTACCATTAAAGGATCCCCCTGGAGAGTCTGAAGCCCACCCTCATATAACTTTCCCCATCAAAGTACAGGGCCAGCAATGAATAGAACAATAGGATTTATTTAAATGTCTACTGGGTTGCCTCTGCTTTCACTCTTGTATTGTCACTGTAATTAATAGCTATTGCAATAAACACCCTTTATATAAACATAATATGACTATTTTCTATGTTAACGTTATATGTCAGTTGGACACCATTTTAATTGCTCCAATTTTGCTAAAATAACAAAAAATGGCCATTTTTGTTTATTTTTTTTACAATGAATTAAGAGCAAAAGTATGGATATCATCATACCGGTATGAGGGCAAAAACAAGCAACAATAAAAACAATCACATTCATTTTGATGAACAAAGCATAAATGTATTTTTCACGAGTGACAACAGTTGGTGGGAATGCTCTGCCCTGGGTACAATTCACAATTTCACAGAAGAAGAAGGAGGAGGACTGAGATGTTTTGATCGTCACTTCCGGTAAGTACATAAGGCAGTGCGCAATTTCAGACAACACTCCCCCGTCATATTTTACACACTATGCAAGTAAGTACGTAGTGTACGAAGTGCACTTCAGTTAGTGCACTAAGGGAAGTGCGCGGTTTGAGACACACTATAGCTCTTAATAAACAAAACTCTTGTAAAGCTAACTTTAGTACTTCTAGCTACCTGAACGATATGAACGCCAGCACTAGACTCACACTTGAGTGCTCTTTCAGCCGTCTTCCTCCGTGTAGCTAGTCTGTCTGTGCACCGCTCTGCAGCTCCGTTAGAAGCTAAAGCTAACACTCACTTTTGTTCACTGAAGCTTGGTTTCGTCGCTCACACTGTCGAAGTAAACGTGAGACCAAAACGTAACCGCTTTACGGACTTTAGGACACGTTATGTGACCACTCTGTGACTTTTTAAGTACGACTTTTTAAGTACAACTTTAGGCACCGCAGTGTAGCTCCACACCGCTACCGTTCTGTCCTAGCCGCTCGTCCGTCTCACACTCTGACTCTGCTCGTGCAACACCCCTCCTGCGCGTTCACCTGAGCTCAACCCTTAAAGGGCCAGCAACTATTTGTACCTGCTACACAATGTTACATATCCAAACACTCCGCAAGTGCAGCTTGGAGGTAACGGTATCCAATGAGTAAAATCTTATTTTGATTATCTTCTCCTTAAGGTTAGTTAAATTAGCCCTCACCCTATAAAACACCCACAATAATAAGACAACCACAAGTTGGGCCAATATACACTTTTCCTTTGCATTTATGTGTGATAAGTGATTTTCTTGTCTTTTTTCTCTCTGTGATTACGACAATTTTGGAGAAAATGGGCAGGGAAAGGTGACTTCTCTGCAAGCCAAGAAAAAAAACTGCTGCTGCTACCTGGCCGTGGTTTGTCCTCATGGATAAGGTGTTGGGACAGAGGCCTTCAATTAACCCCCCTTCCCTAATTGCCTCCATCCCTGAGGACACACCAGGGCCAGGTACAGAAGTGGGTGACCAGGAGGAGGAGGAGGAAGAGCAAGAAAGCCAGCCAGGGTCCGGAAAGAAAAAGAGAGAGAAAGAGTATGAGCTGATTGGCCTGATAAAAAAGGACATGAGATTGCAGAAGGAGGCAGAGGACAGAAGAGAAAGGGAGAGCAGTGGAGAGGATGGACTTACTGTGCTGTTGTTAGAAAAATTAATTGACTAATAAATTAATAAATACTTTGAATTGAAAAGGGTTGTTACATTGTTGTTTATTCAATTATCTATTTACAGCATAGACAAGTTTAATCTATTCTATATAAAAATATTAGAGCAGTTTAATAAATAATAATACAGTATAAAAAATTGAATCGATGTAAAAGGAAAGTATTGTTGTTTATTTCTATATACATATACAAAAGGGTAAAAAAAAAAATTAAATAAAATAAAATATTTTTTTATAAAAGTCATCCTTTAGGGAGTAATGAGGGAAAGTGGGTGTTGGAGGCATGGGTCTGCTAGGAGAAGTGCCCTGGAGGAGGGTAGAGTGACCACCAGTAGAATGGGCTTTAGTGGAACACTCTGGAGTCATGGACTGACCCAGGCCATCCCAGGTATGTGTCGATGAAGCGGCCCTGACTGTCACAAAATGCCTGCAGAATGATGGATGGGAAAAGTTTCCTGTTCCTGTAGCACTGACCACCAGGGCCCCCTAGTGGCTTGATGCAGACATGGCAGCCGCTGATTGCCCCAGCTGCTTACCTGAAGGCACTTACCCGCACTGCAAACCCGTGAGACACCACCTCCAGGTCTTCTGGGGTCTTTGGGAGGTGGATGACCTGGTGGAAAATGGCCACCACCTCCTCAGTAACTCTGTGGACAATGCAGTGGACAGTGGATCGAGGCATCCCAAACACTCTGGAGACCACCATATGAAGTCCAATTTTCCAGCCAGAACAAAAACACCAGGGTCTCGATAGTGGCACCATATCCCTGTCTCCGTTCCTGGTTGAGAAGGCCCAGCAGAATTGCCAGGGCCTCCCTGCTCAGTCGAAAATCAGGCCTGGTGTTCTGGTCATTAAGAAAACCAGGGACACTTGGGTTGACTCTCACATATCGGGTTCTATGCTGTTTTAGGGGAAGGAGAAAAAAAAAAGGAAAATGGTAAATAAACAATAGCTAGATATTAAGTGAGAGCTTTTTTTAAACACTATGTTTATTGAGTTTTAATTTCTTTCCAAACAGAGACAGAGGACAATCAGTACAACATGGAAAATGTTAACAGCATTAAGTGACAGCTTAACATTAGATATATGATGCTTAAAGGCTTATTGTTAACTATCTATCTAGGATAATGACAAACCATTTTTTCAATATTAGATATAGGCTATTATATATATATATTTTTAAATAAAATTATTTCATAAATGTTAAATGACATTAGCGATATAAAGTAGTAAAAACTGTTGACCCTAACTTAACCGTTAGCTAACATTACAGTAACGTTAACATTACTGTTGGATTAAACGACTTTAACCAATTTTAATTTACTTCTCCATGGTCCTCTCTTCATTTGGAGATACATCACACTTGTGGCTCCAATTCAGCGCTGTTTGACCCCGGTTGTCAACTGCAGCTGTTGCTAGGTGACTGGAGCAGCGCTTCATGACGCAGGGGTAAAGGTTTCCGAGACCAGCCGGTTCAGCCTTCATGGCATTTGAGAGATGCGGTCAAGGTAGACCTTGAAGGCTGCAATGTCCGAAAGTTGCAACTCCTGAATTGGGACATACCTTATGTATGTAAATTAAGCTAACACATGTAACATCGGGCAAATCGTTAGCGGAGTGTCAGGATCCCACAGTCTTCCCATTCTTCCTGCTGATTCCTCACATCTGTATCCACTTTTGGCTTAATAAAAGCTCAGTTTTCCAGGTCTGCAGCTTCTAAACACTTAAGTTATGGGTTCTGTTGGCAGTGAATATAACTAAGTAAAGAACACATCTGCGTTGGCTAAAATGTTTCAAATTGAGAGAAGGTGTGATTAGTGTTGGGTAATGTCTACCGAATTGGCATATGGCGATGTCCACAGTGAAACATCACGATGTATGTTGACATCTCCTCTCTGCTGCACTGCTTGGATGGTGCTGATGAATGCATTTGCGCCACCGCAAACCCGCGCCCCAGTGTTGGCGTGGATGGGTATCACAATGTCTGACGTGACATCACTATGGCTGTCTGCCATTGTCGATGGACAAATCCATCATCCATAGGACCAACCACAGGTGTCATAGAGGAAACGAATAATTTTACTCTTGATTTAATAGCCTATTTTTTTCAAACTCTCTTTCTTTTCTCTCACTCTCTTGCTGCCCAGTCATAGTAATTCTTTAATGAATAAAAAAGTACAGTAGCTGTATTGTAAACTAGGCTGGAATACAGGACAACGTTTGAACATCAGGGTTTTTTTTTACAGCTTCAATACAAAAGCCACAATTTGTGACAAATGACAAAGCACCTTCATGTAGCATCAAAATAAACTGTTATATCAGTGACTAAAAGAGGGAACCAGACACAGGCGCCAGCTCTGTAGCTACTGCAGGGCTTTGATCACCACAATATTTTCCAATGCACCACAAATTACAAACACTGGCCTAAAAACAACAATATAATAGATCAGACAATGTTATAGCCCGATATGCATGAAATCTGAAATCTGACTGTCCGTCATAAATACAAAACAATTACACGATGCCGAGTTGCATGTCAGGTCCTGTTGGAGACGGCTATTCCAAAAGAGCATAGAGTTAAATATCAAAACACACATTAATACTGTAAATAGGAGTTTACAGTTTACTGACGTGTTGACCCGCAACCTCGTATAATTTTACATACAGTTGAGTTGGCTTTTATGTATGGATACATGAAGATTAGTTCTAACTGAAAGGGCCGAATAGGCACCGACACCCCTTAAAGGGTAACTACCGTTTTTTTCAACCCTATTTTCCTATTTCTATTTTCTACGCATCTGATGTCAGCCTTCTCCGCACAGCATGTGCTCTCCGTGCAGCGCGCAGTAACACGTGTCGAAAATAAACAACACGAGGCATCAGTGAGTTTTTATTTCGCCTCTAGAGGCCGCTATTGTAATGCATGATGCCAGCAGACCCTTCTCAGCTCTCGTGTACTGTGTAATGAACATTGACATATAATGGACCAATAGACCCCGTTGCTCTGGACGGAGACCAGTGAAGGCTATTAGAAGCACTTTTGCGGTGATCTCTTGCTTTACTGCGCAGCCTCCAACTGACAGAGACAACGTAAATGTGACGTGAGCAACGTGTCTGAAAGTTGTAAGTCTTCTGGTAGCTGTGACAAGAGAAATCTCAATCATTTCCAACTTACAGAGACGGAGAGCGTAGGTATATGTAAGGAGATAACATAAGCACAGGCTAATTATTGCTAACTAACATGCTAGTTAACATTAGTAATTAAACCTAAACAGCTAATGTAAGTCCAAACTGCCTAAGAGCTTCTCCTGTACTATACGGTAATTCCTCTACTGTGCGACCGTAAGGCACTTGGTTATGACACAATCGTTAGCCTATTTTTACAAAAACGTCTGCTACGGAGCCATAACGTGAGATACAAGGTAATGGAGCCTTTTATACATTGTCGTGTTTCTTTAGAAATAAACAACGGACAAATAGAGTATTTAAACGCTTCAGATGTAAAGTTATTCACAGTGAAGTGACGTAAAAAAAAAAATGGCGGTCAGTGGAATGCTAACAAGAGGTGATACCTTTGTAGCAACAAAATGGCGCCATCGGAGGTTTGAGTTCTGAAGCGAAGCTTACCCCCTTGGTTAGAACGAATGCATTGTGCAAAGAGAGTGTTTGCTATGGAGACGATACACAGTGTTGAGTTCCGTTGATCTGATTGGTTGTAGGTCTATCCAATGAATGCAAAGGCATTTTTTTTTCCTGGTTCGGTTGGAACACGCCCCATAATCAAAGCCCAATGGAGCGGTTTCAGACTCACTTTCTGACTAGAATCTGAGTAGGACCACGTCAGGTTAGGTCTAAGCCGTTCTACAGAGAAGAATGGCGTCACTGTTTTGAGATTTGGCATACATTTGGGCCTTTTTTGAAGTACATGTTTATTTTTGCACTGGATGACTCCAAATGTGTAGGAGAACTGTTTTAGACAACACACATGCTTGCGTAGCATTGCTGTGGGTGTAATATCAATAAATATGACATTATTATTTTGATTATTGGCAAAAGCCTCTGGACTTTTTTTGAAAAAAATTATGTATTTTGTCAACTTATCCAGTATCAATTCTAAATACTATTGGTCGATTAATCGGTTATCGGCAAATACGGCCCAACCTAGCGATCGGTAAAATCCACTATCGGTCGACCTCTACTTAATACTCGACCAATGTCAAAGATTGTTGTTCCTATCAGTCACTTACACACAAAAACATAGGAAAATAGGGTCTAGGTTAAAAAAAACAGTAGTTACCCTTCAAGTTGTGTTGCCTCATTTGGGATTGATAAATAATACATATAAATAGACTAGATTAATATGTAGCGTGATTAGAAGTGGCCCTAAAATAATATCACAATATTTTGATGATCATTTTGAACTTTGTTAATATTATACAAGTACATACAAGTGCAACAAAACAAGTGTTGTATGTCAGCATAAACATTAACAGTTTGCCTTCAAATATTCAACTATTAAAAAAAAAAAAAAAGGGGCGGTTAACAGCCGAGTTAACAGTCTGAGACTTTCGGACAAACAAGTGACGATTGCTGAGACTGTTTCTGAATTATTTAACAGCAATAAAAATAGATATAAATGCATTAACACATTAATAGACTCTGTTACAGGCAAGGTGGTCAAGCTTCCCATTAGTCACTGTTGGTCATTCATAGACACGTATGTTAAAATGCACATACAGACACACACAGTCACATATTGAGCAAGATTAGTGCACCCACCAAGGGGTAACCTCCCGTGCCAAAAACAAACAAGTTAATTATCAACCGGGAGCAACTTGCTTGCAGTAGCCGAACGAGCAGCATCACCAAAGGGCTAGCATCAGAGTAGCTTATCCTAGCCTAACGTCTCAGCCAAACTACTATTGCTAGCTTGGGAGCTATGTGGACTAGTTTCAGCAACTGGGCTAAATTCGAGTCCGCCCGGTTTGTCTTAACTCCACGCTCAATCTCCTGACGTCAGCACTGCCAGTGCCAAGATGGCGACGGTGGGAGCCGCCCACTTTGTGCTTCATTTAAGCTCTTCAGAAACCAATGGGTGATGGACACACCCTCAATAGTTTTAGCAGTCTATGCGGCCCACTCAATCACATGCACCGATGCTCTCTCGCACACACTCACTCACACACACACACACACACAGTGTTAGCTCTCTGGCTGGTACACCCGCTTGTCACAGCCAAAAAATGTGGAGTCAACAACAGAAACACAAAGACAGTGTGAAAATGTGTTTTATTAAATCAGTAAAGCTCACTGAACTGAACTCTGCTCTCTCTCTCTGTGTGTGTGTGTGTGTGTGTGTGTGTGTGTGTGTGTGTGTGTGTGTGTGTGTGTGTGTGTGTGTGTGTGTGTGTGTGTGTGTTAGAGGGAGAGAGGGAGAAATGTCTTGCAGGGGCAGAATGCACAGACATGAGGCAACATTGAAAGCCACACTGGAAGGACTCACAAACTGCACAGTGTGTTTCCAAACGCGCGCGCACGCGCACACACACACACACACACACACACACACACACACACACACACACACACACACACACACACACACACAAAGCAGAACCGCCATAGCCCTGAGCACTGCAAGATCTAATTTTCCATATTTACAGTATATGTTTAAGACAGACAGCATTGCTCCGATGCAGCACGCTTCTCCAGCACACAAAAAAATCCCTTCAAAGATTATTGGTAAAATCCACATTAATTCAGCTCACTGGTCACAGAACTGTGTGTTTATGTTGGATTTTAAAAGCTGGAGCCCTCACCCTGAAGAGAGGCATCAGACTGATTGAAGTTTCAGGAGGACAGAGGGGATGCAGTTCACAGACTGTGTTTCAAATGATCACTGTGATGCTGTATGATGACCATCAACTGGAGGTCACTCCTCACTCTCCTCTTTTATTTACCATCACATATCTGGTGACCGAGCTTGTTATCTGGTTACCATGCGTAAAAAAACAGCTCTGCTGGTTTTGGTTACCTTGTTAATTGGACAGTAGGCTGAAGCGGCTCCCTGTCGCAGCAGTCACGGCTTCAAATTGTCCGTCGTTCCTCTCCTTTAATCCACAGTCCGTATAGTTCAGATCCGCTAATGGTTTTTTTTTCGCCTATGTGCCCTCGCTGTGTCTATATGTCTCCCGTTTAACACGGTGTGCAGCACGCAGCCAGCCGGGCAGAGGGACGGGAGCGAACCGGCAGCGGCTCGGCTGCTACAGCGTCACAGGAGAGGAGAGTATGGAAAGCCAAAAGGGTCAAAATATGTCACAAATCTCACGGCGTTTTGAACGCCGTTCTTGGCGCCACCTGGCGTTTAATAAACGACACCACACGTCTAATAAACACCACCAAGCATGTGATGTCAGATGCTTATTAGACACCTGGTGGTGTTTTGATGATCAACTCCGCCCTGTGCCTTTCACAGCCAATAGATTTGAACTCTAATCACCCAATCAGTAAAGAAGAAGGTCAGGCCACACTACTCATGCACGGATCTCCTTTGCTGTTTGTTTGAGTAGCCTAAAGAAAATGCACACCTTTGTCATATTTGTTAGTTTTGTATTGCCAGACATCAGTAGGCACTAGCTGCTCATACTTTATTTAATTAATCAATCCTAATAATCCTACCAAAAATGTAATAAAAGTATCAAGGAGCTATTTTCATTATTACCTGCTTAAATTTAATAAGCGTTGTCACACTAAAAACTGACAAAATGCTGTCACACTAAGAACCTAATGGCATCACATTTGCCTTTTATTGTACATTTTATCAGGGTCTGGGTTTTATCTGTTTATTATTATACCAAGTGGGGGTTAACATGAAGAGTAAGCAGATTTTCAAATATACTCTTAATTCAACTACTATGTACTAAAGAGTAGCCTACCAGAATATCTGACAACTCTGAAAAGTATAAATTTTTTCTGTAAAGTACATGCAACAATAAAACCTAAATAACAGTTTGGCTTATTTATTTATAAACTACAAACAATGCTTTGTTGGTAAAATCTTTCAGTCAGTCACAGCTGTCTTGTATACAGTCAGTTAAATAAGAATTAATTATATCTCCATAAAAACTAAATTAGAATTATAATGGCAGCATAAGGCACTATCACCATATATTTTAATTCCAGTAAGCTGAATTGACCCGAATATGGCTAGAAATATGAATTCTGACATCTTTCCTCTACTTTTATATCTTTATGCAAACAACACCCACCAGCCTCTATATATAGCAACTAAATTAAACATACGTGTCATACTTCATTTGACCTGTTCACATTGTACGTGTCATGCGATGCGCTCGCCGCTAGGTTGTCCTATTCCCACCTATTATTGTTGTTGGGCTCAGCACAAATTTACGTCGTACATGCGCCAATATTTGAATGCACATCACATCTGCATTGGGTGATAAAATCAGACGCTGCAGTAGGCTACATTCGACATTGTGTAGGATACACAGTAGTGATTTGGTGGAGATGATGTTTCTGTCTTTGAAACAAAAGAAAGCCTTGGCCCTTGCCCTGGTTGTGAGGAGAAGACGGAAGAAAGGCACCAGCAGCAGCAAGAAAGGTGTGGGTACACGAGACCCTCAGGTCCAAAGAGCAGTTGGGGGAATTCTGGCTGGTGAAGGAGCTCCACTTTCACTGTGACCGGTTACAGGGGTACTTTCGGCTCAACAGGGAGCAATTTGACTGTTTGCTGACAAGAGTCGGGCCTACAATTTCCCGGATGCGAACACCATTCTGAAAGCCGATTTCTCCAACGGAGCGTCTGGCAATTGTCTGAGGTGAGGTACATGGCAATATCTGTCATCTCTAACAACATTAGCATCAGCTGAGGGATAACTTACAGTACAGGCCAAAAGTTTGGACACACCTTCTTATTCAATGTGTTTCTTTATTTTCATGACTATTTACATTGTAGATTCTCACTGAAGGCATCAAAACTATGAATGAACACATATGGAATTATGTACTTAACAAAAAACTGTGAAATAACTGAAAACATGTCTTATATTTTAAATTCCTCAAAGTAGCCACCCTTTGCTTTTTTTGATAACTCTGCAAACCCTTGGTGTTCTCTCAATGAGCTTCATGAGGTAGTCACCTGAAATGGTTTTCACTTCACAGGTGTGCTTTGTCAGGGTTAATTAGTGGAATTTTTTCCCTTATTAATAAAAAAGCAAAGGGTGGCTACTTTAAAGAATCTAAAATATAAGACATGTTTTCAGTTATTTCACACTTTTTTGTTAAGTACATAATTCCATATGTGTTCATTCATAGTTTTGATGCCTTCAGTGAGAATCTACAATGTAAAAAGTCATGAAAATAAAAAGGAAACGCATTGCATGAGAAAGTGTGTCCAAACTTTTGGCCTGTACTGTACACATGAATGGAATGTTGTTGCCAAGGTTCTCTCTTGTTTAGTAGGCCTACGCTAGCTTGTGGTGATTACATTTCTGTCTATGCTGGTGTGGATAATAATGATTATTAATGACAGACTGTTGCACAGAACAGACGGATAAAGGACACATTGCATTGTTGTGCCTGCGTTACATCTTCCAACTTGAATGATGAACTAATGTCCTGTAGCACTACCTACAACTAGCATAGCTAGCTAATTCTAGCACTTATCACCTGATTATAACTAACTGACACTTCATTTTATAGAAATAGCACTCACTGATGCACTAACTTGTACTTATCATACTCTACCTTGATTTTTCCCTTGTTGGGAGTCACTGTGGTTGAAAGGCGTCAGCCAAATGTAATGTAATGTAATTTCAGATACCTGGCCACGGGTGACTCCTACAAGACCAATGCCAGTAGTTACCGGGTGGGCATCTCCACTGTGGCAGGCATTGTGCCAGAGGTGTGTGGATTAATTTGGGATAGCCTGGTGGAGGAATTCATGCCTGTTCCTGTTGGTATAAATGATGGCGTGAGGACTTGTCAGTGAGGACTTGTCAGTTTGATTGTGTCATTTGTATAAGTACTTGCTTTGGACACATAAACAAAAGATTTCCAGCAAAATACAGGCATGTGCAGGTCAGTCACTATGCGGTGCAGTTTCCACCAATTGTTTTAAAAGAAATGCACTCACTGTGCAAATGCAAATTATTATTTTAAAAACCTACCAAAGTAACTGAGAAAAAAAAGTATTATAGTTATGATTGTATTTCAGTGAAGACATGTCCACATTGATTTCACATAGCTAACACAAACCTGAATGATTTAAATTAAGAGGCTACAATAAGCTACACACCTTGCATGCCTATTATGGTAGATATATGCTTCCACAGCATAGCTTTGCATCCAAGGTCTCTGTACGAGCTCAAACTTGTGTCGTACAGCTCTGGGAGATCGCTAACGGCCAAAATCAACCTCTGGTCCATGTTCCATTCGTGGATTAACGTGTGTTCGCGGCCACTCTTGCACGTGCCGCAGTCAAAGTTGAACCATGTTGAACTTTGACCGCGGCACGGGCAAGAGCGGCCAGCTGCAAAATGACGAGTTCTTGACAATGAGTTCTTGCGCGTGCAAGCCATTGACAATAATTAGAGATAGACATTACATTACAGATAGACATTAGAGACATTACATTACAGATAGACATTACATATAGACATTACAGACATTACATTACAGATATTACATTACAGTTAGACATGAGAGACATTACATTACAGATAGACTTTACAGGCAATACAATACAGATAGACATTACAGATAGGCATAACATTACAGATAGAAATTACAGATAGACATTACCTTACAGATAGACATTACAGACATTAAATTACAGTTAGACATTACAGATAGACATTACATTACAGTTAGACATTAAAGATAGACATTACAATACAGATAGACATTAAAGATAGACATTACAGACATTATTTTACAGTTAGACATTACAGATAGACATTACATTACAGATAGACATTGCAGATAGACATTACATTACAGATAGACATTACAGATGAGCGGTGGTCCCCAGCTAAAGACCCTGCAGCAAAACCTTGCGGTTAGGTTTAGGCCTGCCTCAGGGAAGAGGACGCCCCTGCCATGCATAGTCCACCACAGGCACCGTTGGAGGTGCGACAGGCCAAAAGCCAAGCAGAAAGAACACCTTGCTGTAATGAATGACAGACATTACAATTAGACTTTTGAGTTAGACATTACAGTCAGACATTACAGTGAGACATTACAGAAATTTCAGTTGGACATTAAAGTTAGACATTACAGACATTACAGTTAGACATAACAGACATTACAGTTAGACATTAGACATTACAGTTAGACATTAGAGGCATTACAGTTAGACATTACAGACATTAGAGACATTACAGTTAGACTTTACAGACATTACAGTTAGACATTACAGACATTACAGACATTACAGTTAGACATTAGACATTACAGTTAGACATTACAGACATTACAGTTGGACATTACAGTTAGACATTACAGTTGGACATTACAGACATTACAGTTGGACATTACAGACATTACAGTTGGACATTACAGACATTACAGTTAGACATTAGAGGCATTACAGTTAGACATTACAGACATTAGAGACATTACAGTTACACTTTACAGACATTACAGTTAGACATTACAGACATTACAGACAATACAGATAGACATTAGACATTACAGTTAGACATTAGACATTACAGTTAGACATTACAGACATTACAGTTGGACATTACAGTTAGACATTACAGTTGGACATTACAGACATTACAGTTGGACATTACAGACATTACAGTTAGACAATACAGACATTACAGACATTACAGTTAGACAATACAGACTTTACAGAAATTTCAGTTGGACATTAAAGTTAGACATTACAGACATTACAGTTAGACATAACAGACATTACAGTTAGACATTAGACATTACAGTTAGACATTAGAGGCATTACAGTTAGACATTACAGACATTAGAGACATTACAGTTAGACTTTACAGACATTACAGTTAGACATTACAGACATTACAGACATTACAGTTGGACATTACAGTTAGACATTACAGTTGGACATTACAGACATTACAGTTGGACATTACAGACATTACAGTTAGACATTAGAGGCATTACAGTTAGACATTACAGACATTAGAGACATTACAGTTAGACTTTACAGACATTACAGTTAGACATTACAGACATTACAGACATTACAGTTAGACATTAGACATTACAGTTAGACATTAGACATTACAGTTAGACATTACAGACATTACAGTTGGACATTACAGTTAGACATTACAGTTGGACATTACAGACATTACAGTTGGACATTACAGACATTACAGTTAGACAATACAGACATTACAGACATTACAGTTAGACAATACAGACTTTACAGACATTACAGTTAGACATTACAGAAATTTCAGTTGGACATTAAAGTTAGACATTACACATTACAGTTAGACATTACAGGCATTACAGTTAGACATTAGACATTACAGTTAGACATTACAGGCATTACAGTTAGACATTACAGACATTACAGTTAAACAATACAGACTTTACAGACATTACAGTTAGACATTACAGACATTACAGTTAGACATTACAGACATTACAGTTAGACATTACCGTTAGACATTACAGACATTACAGACATTACAGACATTAAAGTTAGACATTACAGTTGGACATTAAAGTTAGACATTACAGTTGGACATTACCGTTAGACATTACAGACATTACAGACATTACAGTTGGACATTACCGTTGGACATTACAGACATTACAGTTAGACAATACAGACTTTACAGACATTACAGTTAGACATTACAGAAATTTCAGTTGGACATTAAAGATAGACATTACACATTACAGTTAGACATTACAGGCATTACAGTTAGACATTAGACATTACAGTTAGACATTACAGGCATTACAGTTAGACATTACAGACATTACAGTTAGTAATTACAGTTAGACATTACAGACATTACAGTTAGACATTACAGACATTACAGTTAAACAATACAGACTTTACAGACATTACAGTTAGACATTACAGACATTACAGTTAGACATTACAGACATTACAGTTAGACATTACTGTTAGACATTACAGACATTACAGACATTAAAGTTAGACATTACAGTTGGAATTTAAAGTTAGACATTACAGTTAGACATTACCGTTAGACATTAAAGACATTACAGACATTACAGTTGGACATTACCGTTAGACATTAGAGACATTACAGACATTAGAGTTAGACATTACAGACATTACAATTAGACATTACAGACATTACAGTTAGACATTACAGACATTACAGTTAGACATTAAAGTTGGACATTACAGACATTACAGACATTAAAGTTAGACATTTCAGTTGGATATTACCGTTAGACATTACAGACAGTTAGATATTACAGACATTACAGTTAGACATTACAGACATTACAGTTAGACATTAAAGTTAGACATTACAGTTGGACATTACCGTTAGACATTAAAGACATTACAGACATTACCGTTAGACATTACAGACATTACAGACATTAAAGTTAGACATTACAGTTAGACATTACAGACATTACAGTTAGACATTACAGACATTACAGTTGGACATTACAGTTAGACATTACAGACATTACAGTTAGACATTACAGACATTATAGTTAGACATTACAGATATTACAGACATTACAGTTAGACATTACAGGTATTACAGTTAGACATTACATATATTACAGTTAGACATTACAGTTACACATTACAGACATTACAGTTAGACATTACAGTTAGACATTACAGACATTACACATTACAGACATTACAGTTAGACATTACAGACATTACAGTTAGACATTACAGACATTACAGACATTACAGTTGGACATTACAGACATTACAGTTGGACATTAGAGTTAGACATTACAGTTATACATTACAGACATTACAGTTAGACATTAGACATTACAGTTAGACATTACAGACATTACAGTTAGACATTACAGACATTACAGTTAGACATTACAGACATTATAGTTAGACATTACAGTTAGACATTACACACATTACAGACATTACAGTTAGAGATTACAGATATTACAGACATTACAGTTAGACATTATAGACATTACAGTTGGACATTAGAGGTATTACAGTTAGACATTACATATATTACAGTTAGAGTTACAGTTGGACATTATAGTTGGACATTACAGTTGGACATTACAGACATTACAGACATTACAGTTAGACATTATAGACATTACAGTTGGACATTATAGGTATTACAGTTAGACATTACATATATTACAGTTAGACATTACAGTTAGACATTACAGATATTACGGACATTACAGTTAGACATTACAGACACTACAGTTAGACATTAGACATTACAGTTGGACATTACAGTTAGACATTACAGTTGGACATTACAGACATTACAGTTGGACATTACAGACATTACAGTTAGACAATACAGACATTACAGACATTACAGTTAGACAATACAGACTTTACAGAAATTTCAGTTGGACATTAAAGTTAGACATTACAGACATTACAGTTAGACATAACAGACATTACAGTTAGACATTAGACATTACAGTTAGACATTAGAGGCATTACAGTTAGACATTACAGACATTAGAGACATTACAGTTAGACTTTACAGACATTACAGTTAGACATTACAGACATTACAGACATTACAGTTGGACATTACAGTTAGACATTACAGTTGGACATTACAGACATTACAGTTGGACATTACAGACATTACAGTTAGACATTAGAGGCATTACAGTTGAACATTACAGACATTAGAGACATTACAGTTAGACTTTACAGACATTACAGTTAGACATTACAGACATTACAGACATTACAGTTAGACATTAGACATTACAGTTAGACATTAGACATTACAGTTAGACATTACAGACATTACAGTTGGACATTACAGTTAGACATTACAGTTGGACATTACAGACATTACAGTTGGACATTACAGACATTACAGTTAGACAATACAGACATTACAGTTAGACAATACAGACTTTACAGACATTACAGTTAGACATTACAGAAATTTCAGTTGGACATTAAAGTTAGACATTACACATTACAGTTAGACATTACAGGCATTACAGTTAGACATTAGACATTACAGTTAGACATTACAGGCATTACAGTTAGACATTACAGACATTACAGTTAAACAATACAGACTTTACAGACATTACAGTTAGACATTACAGACATTACAGTTAGACATTACAGACATTACAGTTAGACATTACCGTTAGACATTTCAGACATTACAGACATTAGACATTAAAGTTAGACATTACAGTTGGACATTAAAGTTAGACATTACAGTTGGACATTACCGTTAGACATTACAGACATTACAGACATTACAGTTGGACATTACCGTTGGACATTACAGACATTACAGTTAGACAATACAGACTTTACAGACATTACAGTTAGACATTAGAGAAATTTCAGTTGGACATTAAAGATAGACATTACACATTACAGTTAGACATTACAGGCATTACAGTTAGACATTAGACATTACAGTTAGACATTACAGGCATTACAGTTAGACATTACAGACATTACAGTTAGTAATTACAGTTAGACATTACAGACATTACAGTTAGACATTACAGACATTACAGTTAAACAATACAGACTTTACAGACATTACAGTTAGACATTACAGACATTACAGTTAGACATTACAGACATTACAGTTAGACATTACTGTTAGACATTACAGACATTACAGACATTAAAGTTAGACATTACAGTTGGAATTTAAAGTTAGACATTACAGTTAGACATTACCGTTAGACATTAAAGACATTACAGACATTACAGTTGGACATTACCGTTAGACATTAGAGACATTACAGACATTAGAGTTAGACATTACAGACATTACAATTAGACATTACAGACATTACAGTTAGACATTACAGACATTACAGTTAGACATTAAAGTTGGACATTACAGACATTACAGACATTAAAGTTAGACATTTCAGTTGGATATTACCGTTAGACATTACAGACAGTTAGATATTACAGACATTACAGTTAGACATTACAGACATTACAGTTAGACATTAAAGTTAGACATTACAGTTGGACATTACCGTTAGACATTAAAGACATTACAGACATTACCGTTAGACATTACAGACATTACAGACATTAAAGTTAGACATTACAGTTAGACATTACAGACATTACAGTTAGACATTACAGACATTACAGTTGGACATTACAGTTAGACATTACAGACATTACAGTTAGACATTACAGACATTATAGTTAGACATTACAGATATTACAGACATTACAGTTAGACATTACAGGTATTACAGTTAGACATTACATATATTACAGTTAGACATTACAGTTACACATTACAGACATTACAGTTAGACATTACAAACATTACAGTTAGACATTACAGACATTACAGTTAGACATTACAGACATTACAGTTAGACATTACAGACATTACAGACATTACAGTTGGACATTACAGACATTACAGTTGGACATTAGAGTTAGACATTACAGTTATACATTACAGACATTACAGTTAGACATTAGACATTACAGTTAGACATTACAGACATTACAGTTAGACATTACAGACATTACAGTTAGACATTACAGACATTATAGTTAGACATTACAGTTAGACATTACACACATTACAGACATTACAGTTAGAGATTACAGATATTACAGACATTACAGTTAGACATTATAGACATTACAGTTGGACATTAGAGGTATTACAGTTAGACATTACATATATTACAGTTAGAGTTACAGTTGGACATTATAGTTGGACATTACAGTTGGACATTACAGACATTACAGACATTACAGTTAGACATTATAGACATTACAGTTGGACATTATAGGTATTACAGTTAGACATTACATATATTACAGTTAGACATTACAGTTAGACATTACAGATATTACGGACATTACAGTTAGACATTACAGACACTACAGTTAGACATTACAGACATTACAGTTAGACATTAGAGACATTACAGTTGGACATTACAGTTAGACATTACAGACATTACAATTAGACATTACAGACATTAGTTAGTCATTACAGATATTACAGTCATTACAGTTAGACATTACAGACATTACAGTTAGACATTACAGACCTTATAGTTAGACATTACAGTTAGACATTACACACATTACAGACATTACAGTTAGAGATTACAGATATTACAGTTGGACATTACAGTTAGACATTACAGACATTACAGTTAGACATTACAGTTAGACATTACAATTGGACATTACAGTTAGACATTACAATTGGACATTACAATTAGACATTTCAGACCTTACAGTTAGACATTACAGGCATTACAGTTAGACATTACAGTTAGACATTACAGACATTACAGTTAGACATTAGACATTACACACATTACCGTTAAACATTACAGACATTACAGTTGGACATTAGAGTTAGACATTACAGTTAGACATTACAGACATTACAGTTAGACATTCCAAACATTACAGTTAGACATTACAGACATTACAGTTAGACTTTACAGTTATACATTACAGACATTACAGTTAGACATTACAGACATTACAGTTTTACATTATAGTTAGACATTACAGACATTACAGACATTACAGTTAGACATTACAGACATTACAGTTAGACATTTCAGACTTTACAGTTAGACATTACATACATTACAGTTAGCCATTACAGACATTACAGTTGGACATTACAGTTAGACATTAGAGACATCAAATTAGATTACATTAATGTGTGTGTTGTTGGTTAGAATAACACTGGTAACACTACAGTAATGGTACATGAATTATCATGAATTCATGCAAGAATGAATTGATGTATATTATTATGCATTATGTAATTAATGATTCATGTATTATTAGTGCATTCAAATATCCCATGAATCATCAGGAATTGACTTGTTCATAGTCCGTCATTGGTGATCTCATACATGACTACAGGACTAAAGCATTAGGTAAGGTGGGTGCATTATTATGAATTATGTTTTAAGCATGATCATGATAATTTTTTCTGCAAAAAAATGTGGTCATCTCTGTGCAAATTCTTATTTGAACACAACTTGTGCATAATGATGTACCCACCTTACCTAATTCTTTAGTTACATTACATGTCATTTAGCTGACGCTTTTACCCAAAGCTACTTACAATTGCTATATCTCTGGAGCAACTAGGGGTCTTGCTCAGGGACACATTGGTTGATGTATCACAATGGTATTCCAACCCAGGAGTCCCACACCAAAGGCATCCACATCCACTGCGCCATCATCACCACCACCATAGTGTTGTTCATGCATGAGGCCATGAATGAGAGGCTATGAACTCATGTAATTTCCTGATGATTCATAATATATAAAGTACTGAAGTAATGCACAAATCATAAATTAATTCATGCATGAATTCATAATTCATGTATCCTTATTGTAAAGTGTTACCATAACTTCAGTTCAAGCCTGTGGCAGCAGTTCCAAATAATTTGTTTAGTGCCATACATTTCACAAAGTTTTTTACAAGTTCAGTGGGTGCATTTTCCAAAAGATTTCTTTAATTCTGAAAAATAAAGCTGGACCCACACGAAACTCACTCAGTGTCATTTAATTTTATTTCTTAGATATGTGGGCTACATACCAAGAAAATTCATGAATATTAACTGAGATATCCCATTATGTTGTGAGAGGTGGCCTACGTGTGCTGATGGCAAAATTGTGTCTAATCTGTCTGTGTCTATGTCTGATTTGGGCTGCCACATGTTCATGTTAAAAAGTGTGTGCATGCACGAGCACTACGGTCATGTGCAAAATGTCTCGGTTTTAGTTCCGGGAACTCTGGACAACCCAACCAAAGCAGCACAGAGCTGGCACATGCAGTTTATATTTTATCAAACACTATGTTGCATCTAGACTGTTAAAGTACCTTTCCCGTTTTCTTTTGTTGTTTCGCAACAGCTCCTGCTGTGGCTCAGATTTAATGATTTAAGGCACGTAAACAATTTTACCACAAGACAATTTGACATGGAATGCTAGTCTGTACCTCTTGTTCCCTCCCACAGTCCAAAATCCAATTGCTATGGTTGTCAATTTCCTCCTGGCCCAAAGCTTCCACCACCTTGGCCTTTATGGCTGGCACTGAAGCCTCAGTCTGAAAAGTTTACTGTGACTGCCCTGGAAGTCTCAGGTCTCCCATCAACAACGTCCGCAATCAGGACATTCCTGAGAACAAATACAATCAAAGGAATTTGGGATAATTTATACTGCCAGAGACACCAGTACATATGGTGTACTGGGGTACATATCACAAGTCTGTTATTTTTTGGGACATAGTTACATTTTACATCACAACATTTTAATAACCTGTGTTATGAGATAGTGTACTGTCCACGTCATGCTTACCCCCTCCCCCACCCGATATATTGGTTTTCTTAGGACAGAATCTGTGTTACCCTCCATCTATAAACCAAATATCTCTGGTATGGAAGTACTACTATGTGTCCCGGCCCTCCCCTATATGCCTACTTACCTCTGCATAATTTTCGGTCTGGGAGCAGACAAGGGGGTTGCCGTCGCCGAGACAAACGGGGGTGAGGAAAACTGGGCACTGGTAGGGCGGCAAAAGGTGCAACGACCGTTGCTTTGGCGGCTCCCTTCTTCCTCACCCTCTCCGTGCACTTCAAAATATCCATATCCATTTATTCAAAAACCCTTCCAGATGCCAATATAACTTGATTGTGGGCATCTGTGAGGAACACTGTTGGTGCACGAACCTGAAATATAACTCTATATTAATTGACATTTCAACCAAGCAAAATTACTGTCCAGAGTAGAAGCGATGTATTAATTAAAGTTTGAGGTAGGTTAAAATGGTTCAACATCCTAGCGGTTCACTAGCTAGGAGGCTAACTTATGGCAATACATGGATTTAAGGTGTTATTTGGTCAGGTTCAGGTTTGGTTCGAATACAAACGTACACGTAAGTGTTCTTGTTTTACAGTAAGTTTGCCTTGGGACAGTGCCATGGCGTTTGGGTATTTTGATAGCTTGTTGGTCTAGCTATGTGTAGAAATCCTAGAAGCTATCTAGCAGCTACACTGACAGAAGGCAATGATAGATTCAGATGTGCGGCTAAAGTTAACGTTAAGTTACTAGCTAATGTTAAATAAAAAAGCCTTACCTGGAAAATCATTCAAATTTTTTTCGACGTTAGTTCTTCTGCCTTGAAACTCAGACGTGGGCTTCCGCAAAATAAAATGAAAATTTCCATTTTCTTATGCTTTGCTGTCAGATGGATGAAAAGATGAAACTGCGTCTGATAGTGGGCGCGCGGAGCACTCTAGAATGTCCTCACATCTCCTAGACGACCAACCATTATTCCAATCATTAGAAACAGAAAGAGAATATTGTTTTTTGTGTTTTGGTTTTTCCATTCTGGTTTTTAAAACAGAAAAACAAAAAGAAAAACATGTTTTTCGTGTTATAAAGCTCAGCGCAAATTCTTTCAGGAAGACGTCAAATAACCCAATCACTGTTACTTCTTCCTACATCAAATCAGCTGTTTAGAGGAGTCATCTTTTAGTTACACCAATCAGAATTGACCATGAAATTCAAGGACCAATCACAGCATTACAACCCTGCTTTAAATCTGTTCTCTCTGTGCTGTCAGCTGTCATTTCAGGCAAAGCGCTCAACCCTTCACCTCCCCTTCCGCCTCCGTTCATTGTCTTCCTCCGGCTGACCTCTCCATTACCTCCTCCGGTCTGGTCTCTGGGCTCCTTCTCTGCCGCCACTAGTGTCTAGATTCCATCGGGGGTTATGTCCTGTTTCTCTACCCCTACAACGATTGAGTCTAATCTTCAAAGACCTTGTACATTTTATAATGCATTTCTACAATAAAACTTTTACAAATTTGCAACGAAGTCTCTCCTGATTGAATTGTTTTTTTCTGTTTTTTCGTTCTGGTTTTTATAAAAAAACAAACATTTTATCTTATTAAATTACTAATATATAAATAATACTAATTTTATTTTATTTTGTTTTTTCTAACCAAATAATGAATGAACGAACCATATACGTATTTACAAGGATTAAACAGAAACAGAAATGAAAACAGAAACAAAAACAGAAACAAAAACAGAAACAAAAACAGAAACAAACCAGAAACAAAAACAGAAACAAACCAGAAACAGAAACAAAAACAGAAACAGAAAAACAGAAGAAAAATAAAAAGAAAGAGAAAAAAAATGGTTAGGAGTTTTGTTTCTTTTTTTTGCCAGAATTTCATACCGGCCTCAATTGCCGAGATTTATTTTCCTTTTATTTTGGGGCCTGGATTACACTACAAAGCCTGATTCACTTTACAGATCCATTGCGGCCATTAAGGTAGGTATGTTCCTTTCACCAGTTCTCTTCACTTTTTGGGGGGGATATCATTTTGCTTTCTACCCCTTTAAAAATATTTCATAACGATAGAGTCTAATCTCCAAAGACTCTATACATTTAATATTTTGCATATGTACAAATACATTTTGCATATCTGCAACAAAGCCTCTCCTGATTGAAATAAAGCTCAGCGTAAATTCTTTCAGGAAGACTGTTACTATATAATAAATAAAAAGCTTGAGTTGATACTTCAACTTCTACAGAAGTCTGTTCAAACCCTAGTATCTATACTTCTACTTGAGTAATGAATGTGAATACTTTTGACACCTCTGGGGTCTCATTTCTAAACGTGGTGTACGCACGTTTTCAGCACCGTTTTGTGCGTACGCCACGTTTATAAATGAGACCCCAGAGGTGTCAAAAGTAAAGCCACTTCCCACGCAAAGGTTATGATTTATAAAAAACAAACTTGACAGGAGAATATGCGGTCCTCCACACAAACTCTGACCCATGCTTACGCACATTTGGGAGACAAAATAGGAATTGGCGACGCAGATGGTGAGGTGGTGAACTGAAGTCAGACTGCAGAAAGTACATGGGAATAATATTACTCTAAATATTTTCTAGTATTGATGCCTCACGCACATTTTTTCACTCCATATCATCCACATTACCATGAAGATGAAATCCAGCAGTGTTATTTTCACTTGTACTTGTTCCATAAACACCTCCAACTCCAATGTTAAATAAAAATGTGTTCTTAATATTTAATCGGCGCTGTCATGCCTTCACATTGTCCGCTACGGAGGGCAGGAGGAGGAGATGGCCGGACTGCATGGCATACAGGATATCAAATACCCTACCATTAGATAACTGCAGAACACAATGCAAATAACTAAATATCTGTCTTTAATATTGTGCATATATCATCAAATGTCAAAGTCTGACAATACAGCCGTTAAGCTCTCGCGCAATCATTACCCTTAATGTAGTCGTTATCTGTCCGAACTTCAATACTCTTTGTGACAAAACCTGCATGAAGAAAAGTGTGTTTGCCTATAACACTTTATTTCGTCTTCAGATTGTATCTCGGGGTGGGGGATACCACTAGTTGATGCTGTGATAGCAAGGTGTTAACAATCACAAATTGTTGTAAACATATAAATACTGCGGTGAACCCGTGCGTAATGCTGCATGATGGCACTGCTGGCCCTGCAGGAGGCCTATGCTAATGGCAGAATCAGGAGAAAAAAGAGACTTCAGGGACCATGATGATGAATGGCTAATATGCCGATTTAGATTTTCTAAAGCTGAGCTCTTGGATCTATGTACTGAATTGGGTCCAGTAGAGAGGGCAACGTGCCGGAACCGTGCCATCCCGGTCCAAATACAGGTCCTCACCACTTCTGCGGGAAACCGGCTGTATCCAGAGGGAAGTGTTTTTTTTAAATAAATATTATATATATTCTTCAACTTTATCACTAAGGCTTGTTTGGATATAATATATAGTTCTGTTAAATCTTATCATATACGTCTGGTATATCGAAGCTGTCCCTGAGTGCCGTAATGCCTTCCATTTTGGACGTATTATTAATATATGTAGTCTATAGATCAGGGTTCCATACACTGTGCAAGAACAGGCCGAAATTATAATTCAATTTGCAGCAATTCCTGAACGTCTGAGAAGTTTTTTGCTTTTTCTCCACCAGTCATCATGATTCGGTGTAACAACTGCCAGTGTCATTCATACACTGATCAGCATTCACGAGTCCTTTGCATTGATTATTTATGGTTAAAAAGGGGTGTGCACAGGGCGGGATAAGAGGCTGATCCACGTACGCACACTTGTAGGTAATCTCTGATTTATAAAGGAAACATTGCTTACAGGTGCGTACACAGGGTTTTATAAATCTGAATTTTTTTCAGTGTACGACATTTTGGGCTTTTGGGCGTACTACCACTTATAGTAAGGATCCTACGCACACAGTTTTATAAAAGAGACCCCTGGTCATTACATTATTGCTTCATTTAGAAACTCATACCGTTGCCTCTTGTCGCTGAGACTGAATTAGGCCAAAACATATTGAGAGAACACAAGGGGTTTCTCTTATTAAATGTTTGCATATCTGCAACGGAGTCTCTCCTGACTGAAATGTTTTCCCCCAGCAGTGAATGTTAAAAGCTCTAGTCACAGAACAAATAATTCAGTTTTAATTATTGTAATTGTAATTATGTGGTATATGATGGAACATGACTCCATTTCCCAGAATGCTTTAATTTAACCAAGTATTTAAAATGGTTGCCAAACAATTTGAGGTGGAGATTTGTTTGAAAAGCTTCTTTTCTACACAATTTGATGGTCAACACTGGACTTTTTAAGTTTCAGAAGTCCCTTAGAACTTCAGATTATAAATGTTTATAGATTTGACACCTGTAATAACAGTGACATGGAAAATAATAGCAGGCCTAAAAGGTCATCTGTACTAGTTCATTTTGAAGAACCAACTCCAACAAGAACCCCTGGAAACCACAGAGCCATATGCAAGCACTGCAGTGCTCCAGTCTGTGGCTCCATCAAGGCTACTTCAAATTTCAAAAGGCATCTACAAGTAAGTTAACAGACAGTTTATTTTGAAACCATCTCTTGATGGTATTATGCTACTGATATTTGATATCATCAGTGTTGGGGTCACTACTCAAGAATGTGTAATACACATTATTCACTTTTACCCTAACCCTAACCCCATAATGCATTACTTTACTTGTTATTCTCTATGGATAGTAACTCATTACGCTACTCTTTACATAACTGTAGCGCAACACAGCAAGAGCCTGGCATATAGCTTATAAAGGGCTTAAACACACCTTCAACTCACAACACAACAGTAACATTAATGTATTACATTACTCAGTTACAGCCAAATGTGATTATATTATGGCATTACTTCGTAAGCAGTGTTGGGCAAGTTACTTCCAAAATGTAATACATTATAGATTACTAGTTACTGTCATTTGAGAGTAATTAGTTATATTACAATATTACTGTCTCTGAATTGTAATGCGTTACACTACTTTTGCATTACTTTTGAGTTACTTTCACCAAAATAACAGCGGAAGTTTGACTTGGCAGCTAGCTTGTGAATTTCACCACTGGATCAATAAAGTCTCATCTTTATCCACTTTAATACATCACAGATTATTCATAATATTTTGTATAATTAATATGAATATGCAAAGTAACTAAAGCTATAAAAAATAGATAAGTAAAATGTACAATAGGCAAGTAGGAGAAAATGAAAATACTCAATTAAAAGTACCTTACAGTTGTATTGAAGTAGACTATGGCATTGTTGTAAAATGTTTGTTTTAAAGCACTTGAATAGGAAATTCATGTTTAGTTCAAAAAACAGTCTAAAGGAAATTGTCAATTATAGTGTGATTAAAACTCACTATTTACATTATTTACAGTACTTGATTTACAGCTGATATGTGAAAAGGTCCACAACTTTATTTGTTTAACAGTAATTTAGTTTTACTGCGAACCGTCACAGGAAGTGCTTTTATTTTGAAGTAGTCTACACGGAAGTTGTCGGTTGTGTACCTTGTGTACTCTTGCTAGCTTACTGAGATGCAACTGTTATGCATGTTGTTGATGCAACAAATACTGTCTATGGATGCAACATGTCCGTCAAGCTAAGTTGCTTACTTTCTTGTTTGTAAAACTGCATCTGTAATAATTATTACCGTTCATGACAGAAACATATTGAAAAGTAAATGGTCACAGTAAAAGACAAGCGTTTTTGGTCGTCAAGCCATTCCACTACAGGCAGAGTTACTCTCCACGGCTGATAAACTGCAATGATTTACGTGTAACGACCTAAACATTAATTCCCGACATGTTTAAATCTGTCAGCGGCTCGGACACACTGCTGTCCGAGCTGACGTACCGTCACCTGTTGGGACACAGATGTTATGAAATAATACTCACGGCTTTTTTTTCCTGTTAACAAATGCTTCGTGGTGTTGGGAAATTCTTAAAAAATGTTGCGTTAAAATGCGTTGTAACTCGCGTTACTGACATTGTAACGGGTAATAATATTACCGAAATTTAATTAGTAATGCGTTATATTACTGCATTACAGCAAAAAGGAATACATTACTGTGATTGCGTTACTTTTGTAACGCGTTGCTCCCAACACTGTTCGTAAGCATGCAAGCTCACTTTACTTATTACTTATTGTAAATCAAGAAAACAATTCTTTTCAATTGTGGAATTAATAGAAATGGAGCTTAAGCGAAAGTTCTTTCAGGACGACAACTTAAACATAATCACTTCTCATTCCTCTGAATGGATCAGCTGTTGAGGTGTTCACTTTAGTCTTAACCAATCAGAAGCGGCCATGAAATTCACGAGCCAATCACTGCACGACATCCCTGTTTTAAACCTGTCTCTTTCTCTCTGCTGCTCAGTTGTCATTTCAGGATAGGAGCACCACCCTCCTCCTCCTCTGCTCCTTCGTTCTTCGCCCCTCACGGCTCCTGGGTCCTCTTCCAGCAGACCTCTCCCGGCGGCCTTCAGCATTGGTCTTCGGGCTCCTCACGCCACCATCAGTGTCTAGACTCCATCGGGGGGTTCATACTTCGGCCCTACCCCTTTTAAAAGTTTCTCCGAATTTTTAAATGATGGTGGAGTCTAATCTCCAAAGACTGTACTGTACATTTCACGCACATGTACAATAAATCATTACATATCTGCAATGAAGTCTCTCCTGATTGAAATATTTGTTCTCTTGATCTAGTGATCTATATTTTGGAACAAAATGTATGCAGGGTTGAGGAGTGACTAGTTATGTGTAATGAAATTATGTTGAACCTTGATAAGACCGAAGTCCTTTATCTTCCACGGAAGGGCTCTCCTACCCAGGACATGACAATAACAATTGACAGCTCTGTGGTAGTCCCCACCCAGACAGCTAGAAACCTGGGTGTGACACCTGACGACCAACTCTCCCTTACTGCCAACATTTCTGCAACTACCCGATCATGTAGATATATTCTGCATAACATCAGAAGGATAAGTCCCCTTTTAAAGCAGAAGGCGGCTTAGGTTCTGGTTCAGGCTCTAGTCATCTCACGTCTAGACTACTGCAACGCCCTCCTGGCTGGCCTGCCTGCATGTGCCATCCGGCCCCTGCAGCTCATTCAGAACGCCAGGGTCCAACATAACTTTTTTTCCCACTGGCCCATTGTATAACTTTACTGGCCCAGAAAAAAAGAATATACATTGTAATGATTTATCCAAACAACAAACAAAAAGCCTATTCTGCATCTACAAATGAGGTTAGTCAGTTTAGTATCCTACCTGTCATAATGACCTACCCTACTTTTAACTATATTTATTGAGGAAGTATTCCATTCTGATAGATATTTCCTACCTGTCATAATGAGCTACTCTACCTTTAACTACATTTATAGAAGAAGTAGTCCATTCTGATGGATATTTCCCACCTGACAGAATGAGGTACACTACCTTTAACTACATTTATAGAGGAAGTATTCCATACTGATAGATATTTCCTACCTGTCATAATGAGCTACCCTACTTTTAACTACATTAATGGATGAAGGAGTGCATTCTGATGGATATTTTCCACCTGAAAGAAGTAGCTACTCTACCTTTAACTATATTTGTAGAGGTAGTTGTGCATTCTGATAGTTTTACACCTCTCAGAATGAGTTTCCAGGCTTCAAACTACAACATTTATAGAGGAAGTAGTGCATTCTGATTGATATTTCCCACCCGAAAGAATGAGCTTCTCTACCTTAAACTACATTTATAGAGTAAGTAGTCCATTCTGATGGATTTCCTACCTGTCATAATTATCTACTCTACTTTAACTACATTTCTGGAGGAAGTAGTCCATTCTGATAGATATGTCCTAACTGTCATAATGAGCTACTCTACTTTTAACTACATTTATAGATGAAGTAGTCCATTCTGATAGATATTTCCAACCTTACAGAATGAGCTACCCTACTTTTAACCATATTTATAGAGGAAGTAGTCCATTCTGATAATTTCCTAACTGATATAAGCTTTAAGCTACTCTACTTTATCGCTGCACACACACATTCCAAATAAACACAACTCTCAGCATAAGAATCTAAGAGGTAAAATATTCTTTTTCTTTATCTTTTATTATTATTTTCACTGTGACGTTTCAACTGGCTGAACAACATTGGCGACTCATGTTGAAAAATGGTTATAATACAAAAATACTGCTAAATAACAAGACATGTAGGCTATAATTCACTCCTGGGTTCAGAGTTGTAGTAGGAGTCTTTGAAATTACAGCCAAGGAATCAGTTACTTATTTAAGGTGTATATTAGACAATAAATTGAAGAGAGTATGATACTAAAAGTTGTATCAATGCTCAATCAAAATTTTTTATTTCTTGCTAGAATATCCACTTTAATAGACAGAAATGATCTTGAAATATTGGCAGGGGCATTCGTGCAGTGCCATTTTGACTACACCTGCATTTGATAGTACACTAGCATCTCAAAGATCCTCGAAAAGTGGCTGCAGACCTCTCAGAACAAACTAGTTCGGTTGATTTTTAAACTTCATTAAACTTCAACCACACCATCACTTTGTTGATTTTATAGCCTTAATTGGCTCAGAGTGGAGGAGAGTCTGTCACATGTGTATTGTTCCCAGGAGAGTCAACAATGTTGTACCCACATATTTATGTGATTAAATCTCTCAGGTTAGCAATGTGCACAGTTATCTCACTAGAGGGAGCTACAATCATTTTGTGGGATTCATAAGCTGTATAGGAAAAGACTGTTTTTTATACTCAGCAGAAGTTATGTGGAATGGGTTATCTGCAAGCCTAAAGTTAAATAGCTCTATTGGAAACTTTAAGTCCTCCATAAATGGCTGTCTGAGTAGGTTGTCCTAAATAAAACTATTGTATCGGTTGAGTTGCAGTAGACGCTAAATACGCATTGTTTGTTTTAGTTGTTCATGCATTTTTGGGTAATTCTCTCTGGGTTAGGAGAAGATGTGGCTTATAGTCATACAAACATGCATACATATGTTTTACATCTGCTCACTCAAACACTAACAGGACCACAATGTAAATACGCTCACTGGCTTCATTGTGTTATTCTACTGACAACTGCAAATGTCCAATGGCATAATGATCTGGTTTGTATACATTGTTAATTTAAATATGACATATCATTTTACATTTTAATATTGTCAATTAACAATTGAAATCAATCAATCAATGAACCACCTCCATCAAGGTGCCCACAGATTGCCTGTTGAATCTTTACTTAAGAGTAAAAAAGTTCTTAGCTCAAAGCTGCACTTAAAAGTTAGTTATCAAGCATCTCAGTCGTAATTTAAGTGAGGTGTAGGACTATATCTTAAGTGTAAGTCTTAGCGACGATTTAGGACACATTGCTGTGCCGCAAATGGGATTTTGGATGACGACAAAGGCGTGGACCAATCACTGAATAGATTTCCTTATTTAAGAATACTCTCAGATAAAGTCACATTGAAGTGTGAAATTCCTAAGAGGAGATTTCATTCAACACACATTTGACAATAAAGACTTTTCAAAAGAGAAGACATTATGATATACACATTGGAAATGAAAGATAAACACGTTTTCCACCATGTCTTCATTTCAAATTTTAAACCGGTGATCTGTCAACTGACCTGCCTATATATATATTCTAGATTTTATATTTATGCCTGCTCTGTCCAAACGATACCATTTAATTAACTGCTCGTCGTCAAACATTTCCCCTTGAAAGATTGGCGCACGTCTCCGTTTTCTCAGTGACATCACAAGCCCTTACTGGCAACTCCTAACCACTGGAAAGACCTCTTGAGCTGTCTTAAATAACTGGGAGAGTACGAGTGATTCTTAGCTTTAAGAAATTTGTAGAATATGTAAGGGATAATGTAGAGGGAGACGGTCATAATTGCAAATTGTAACAATAATAATTTCCCCCTGGGAATATTAAAGTATTTCTGATTCTGATTCTGAAACCCCAACAGGGTGATTCAGGTCTTGCACCACTAACCCCCCTAACCCTAACCCCTAACCCATTTTCTGTATAACAGACCCTTGCGGTGAAAAAATCAGACAATATAATGCTGTGTTTGATTAATTCCTATTTTGTGGTGATTTATTTTAGACTGTGTCTTGTATTGTTTTGTCTGTACATGTACTTCGCAACCTGTAACACCAAGCATCCACCTTTCCAAATAAAATGTATATTTTGTAGTGTTAAACACATAATTGAAGTGAATATATGTTAAATATATACTGTAGGCCTTTATACTGTCATAATCACATATATAAGCCACCTGTTATATTAATTCATAATTTATTCAAACACTAGTTTTATGTGTATGCTTTTGTATGTGTATATGTACATTTACACTTTTTCATATGCATACTTACTGTATATCTGTATATAGAAGTCAAATGTTTGTTTACCTTTTTCCGCTTTGTTATCCTTGTTTTTATCCATATGTCTATTTCTGTGTTGACTAAGAGAGCAACAAAAAGCCAGAGTCAAATTCCTTGTATCTGTTTACACCATTATAACTGATTCTAATTATGATTTAATCAGCTTTATTGTATCTGTACATATACCTGGGAGTTTGACTCTGGGTTTTCCTTGCCCCTGTTTCCCACTAACTTTGCAAACTTAAGATTGTTGTAAGGTGAGGTGAATTGTAGCTCAGAGGAATCACAAGTAATTTAAAACATCTTGCTGGCAGGAAGTTTGCTGGGAAGAAAACTGTCAGACATTTATTTTCAGTCTTCAAAAAAAAAATATTAAACAAATGAAAACACAAAGGGAACTCCTCTTTACTCTGCTCAAACAGTTCTGGTGCTGCTTTAAAAAGAAAAAAGTTCTCTCTCACTTCACTCACATATAGGATGAGAGACCATCTCTCCAGTTCAAACTCAGAACTCAGGTCAGTAATCAGTAATTATCTTTTCTCCAACCAAATCAACTCTTTGTCTTTGTTAATTGATATAGGTTCAATATATAGGCTGAAACAGTTCAATCCGATTTAAAAGCCACAAAATGTTCCAAAGAAACCTAGCAGTGCTTTGGAAGACAATTCCAAAGAGAGTAAAACTTCTTTAAGATATTATGACTATGAAGCAGAAATTATGATTTCTCCTTACAGGTTTATAATTGCTTAATCATTTCCTATAAAGTTTCCAAGAAATATTTGTAATTTGGTACTAATTAGGAGAGGAGGGGAAGACAAAATGATGTGTTTATTTGAATGTAGGTCTTACAATACCTCCAATATTTCTTTATTATTGATAACAAATGTTTCAACTGTTTTTTGCTGTTTTGTTTTGTGAATTTCATCATTTTTAAGCCTATCAATAAAACATTTGTTCCCTGTCAGTAGTACCAACTTTTACAAACATGTTAATTAATTTACAGTTACTTTTATGATATATATTGGTTTAGATACAGTATATCATCTATTTTTACAAGAGGGTTTATGTAGGATTCATTTAAATGGCAGCATATTTATATTGGGGGTAAAAGAGGCGGATTCTACCATAAAGCACATCGTGTACTGTGAAACTTCTGCCCATTTGTGTGGAGGCGGATTTAGCTGACACAGTGTTAGTGGGGCTCGGCCTACTCACAGTGATTCATAAAATCCTCCGTGTTCATCTTAAGCAGCCAGCCTCTCTCCCTCCCTCCTCCGCCACAGCAGCGGCTTTGACACATCTGGTTCAGCACCTCGGACAGCGGACCTCCGATAGGCTGGAGCCGTTCCACGGCCAATGAAATGGCTTCAGCCGCACGGCTGCGACAGCGACAAGCAGCTGCAGTATCCCGGCAGCGGCCAATGAGAAGGCGCCCTCATCCAACCCGAATAACTGCAGATGCCCGCATCAAAGCAACGGGTATCTCTCTCTCTCTCTCTCTCTCTCTCTCTCTCTCTCTCTCTCTCTCTCTCTCTGGCAGGTTTACATAGCTGAGTGTATAAGCTGCTGTCTATTTTTGGAATTTATAGTGGCCATTTTTTTCTCGTTCGCTCACTTGGTATTCTCCCCCTTTGTGTTGATTGAGATTTTTTGAGCGATATGTGCTGTTTTTATTCATGTCAGAGGGAGATTTGTCCAAGCTGCGAGCATCGTACCAGCTCATTTATCGCCACCGTATAGATTTTCGCTTCTCAATGGAAGACATCTTCCCACTCGCTGCGGGAAACGGAGTGAAGCACACTTTGCATTCGCTTCGCATCTGTGTTCCCATCCACGAGCGAGGGACTTTTTATAAATGAAGATTTGAAAAAAAATAAAATAAAAAAAATAAAAAAGAAAGAAACGAAGTAGCCCACCGGCCGGGAGACAACCTGTCGGCCTGTAACGCTGGGGGCTTAGGCTACATATAATCAGGGACCGAACCGTCCGTGTTCACGCCCTGGATCCTGGACAGCAGAACGGCTGGGAAGCGCTTTCACATTTTGACCGTATTTGCTCAGCAGCAAGGGGGTCAAGGTGTGATCCATGGATCTCAAAAGAAGAGCCGATTAATTAGAAGGTAGGAACACATGAAGGTTTGTTTTGCTGTGTATGGCAACACCATTTGTTCAGTTCTGCATGATAAAACAACCAAATGAACTCCCCCCACCTCTCTCCCCGAAAAAATAAAAAAGCTGAACAGCCAAAGACTTAAAGCGTCTTAATGCACAGGTGTGTGGCTGCTCAAATCTTCATATAAATACAATTTATGTTGTTCAAAAATTTATCATACAGCATTAAAGACAACAGCATCATGTGTCTTGTGTTTAGGCTGTGGCTGTGTGAGAGCTCAGGTTTATGTTTGTGAAGCAGCCTGGTGTTGGGGCTGTTTTCAAGGCTTCCATTTTGAAGCTAAGATGGATGCTTGCGCACATTTTTTTTTGTCATGCCTCTGTGGCCTTATCTTGGTTCTTATATAATACTGATGAAGACTAGAGCGGCTGCAGGCCTGTGTCACACTGACTGAAAGAGGATGCAAAATATGTTTTATGTAGAGAGATAGCAGCAACACAATGCTTAATCACAGAGACTAAGGTTTGATTGGAGATTAAAAGCAAATGGAAATGAAATCCATGCATGGTTGCTGAGGTCGCTTCTGCTGAAAAACCAAGGCATGTTCATTTTCTTTGACAAGAAAATAAACAGCAGACGTGTTTATGTGACAACAGTTGAAGCATGTATTACACTGGTACTGTGACTACTGTGAAGGAATGCAATGAGATCATGCACGTTATATTTATTTGCACTTGATCATAGGCAGTAATGTTTCAGTAGTTTTGTAAAAATGTAATGCAATTACCTTTTAAAATCTTGAAAGGTTTCCTTCTGACTCACTCCCTAAAAATACATCAAAAACAGTGATTTGAAAACTTAACTCAAGGCCCACTTAACAGCTTTTTTGGTAATAAGTGGACCATGATTAGTTTTCTCTTTGCTCTCTCCTCACAAACAGTTGAAGACAACAGTGTGAATGGACATTCTTGGTCTTACAGTAGCTTGATGAAAAAAAGGAAAAAACAATCTTAACTTACAAGCTTTTTCAAGAGCTTTTAACTGCATCTCACCATCTTCCGCATTAGATGGAGTTTGTTGTCATGGTAGCTGGTGCACAGCGGCAGTAACATGAAAGTAGCTGTTGTCAAACTCTTACATTCCATTCTGTGAAAACTCTGAACAAAGCCTCTCTTATCTGCTTCAGTTGGTATCATGAATTGTAACAGTGTTTTCCTTCCTGAAGATGTATCTGTGTCAACACACCTTGAGTCAATCCTCCTCTCCTTTGGATCTTTCTACTCTCACATCATCTAAGTGAATGGAGCGATTGTTAGAAAATGGATATATCCTTGTGTGTCTCACAGTGATGCAGTACTCAAGTCAATATTCTCTGGACTCGTGACTCAACTTGGACATGATCGCTGATGACTTGGACTCCAGAATTTATTAAATCGGACTCGAGCATTCATAACAATGGGCCTCGGAAGTTGGAGGACTACTGACTACTTTTATGTGTAATAGGCAGTGATGGAGTACTCGAGTCCTGGACTCGTGACTCGATTCAGACTCAAACTCAGGTAATGGTGACTCGACTAGGACTTGACTCAGACTCTTCGGACTTGGACTCGAACACTGGGGAGTCAAACCTCGAACCACAAAACAATCACGATCGCATTGTTTCCCATAAGTCACTATCTAGGTTATCTCCATGAAAACTAATTAAACTCCATCTGCCGAGGAAGACCCTGAGATGCGCTTAAAAGCTCAGATAAAGGCTAGTAAGTTGACCTTGAGTTGGGACTGTCCTTTCAAATTAAAACATCATCTTTTATTAACTTGGGGAGACACTGCAGGTGAATAGGGAAAACATCTTATCACCATGAAGTTTTCTGGAATTGTATGTCTAAGTATGCAAACAAAGCATTAGCTAATGCTAACTTGTAGTGAATTAAGGATAAATTTACAGGTGCAAATAGACAAAGTCTTGTAAAACAAACTCCTTGTGTGTTTTGGATGTTTTTTTTCTCTCCAAACTTGTTATGGGGCAAAATAGGCTAAAAACTCAAAATTGAAAAACGATGTTTTTGCCTGTAGTGTCTCCCGTTAATTCATAATTTTGCATTGTTTACTGTATGCAATGTAACCAATGGAGAACATCGCCACTCCTTTTTGTTCTTCGCTCACAGGTTCGACTTCCTCCACAATTGAGACACTTTGGTCCTCTCAAAGCTCTTTGTCTCGACCAATCAAAGAGCTTTCCCCCCACTGCTTCCCACTGCTAACCGTTGTACGGACATCATGGGTACAGTGCTGTCTCTGTCTCCCAGCTACCGCAAGGCCGTGCTGTTTGAGGATGGCCCGGCCACTGTAGGCCACTACACAGCGGTCCAAAACAGCAAAAACGCTAAGGATGCTGCTGCAGCTGCCGGAAAATCCCTCAAACGCCCTTCTATCATCAGTGTGTTGCCATGGAAACGCATTGTGGCTGTATCGGCGAAGAGGAAGGGCTCCAAGAAGTTGCAGGCAGACGGCGGGGACGGTGGGAAAGGGAGCCCTCTGGATGGCCATGCCACAGCCACGGCCAACTCAGCCTCCAGTAGCCTGAAGCTGAAGAAGTCTCAGTCCTGTGCTAACCTCTCCTCTTACTCCTCAAGCCAGGACCCCTCGGCCACTACCACCACTACCTCCTCCAACCTGCCCGTCTCCAAGACCTTGGCTAACGTAGCTACTGTTGCTGCCAAAAAGAATTCCATCACAGGTTCCGGGATCCAAACGTCTACCGCAACGGGCACACCAAAACGTGTCATTGTCCAGGTAATCTCAACCTTAACTTTTTCTAAATTTTGTAGTTTTGTAGTTTTTCACTAAAATCAGTATTTTGAAAGTGTTCTATTAGGGCTGGGTTAAAGTAATCCATTCTCCAATTAAAGTCAATCTTTGTTTGAGTGATCTGATATTGATTAATAAAATCCCCAAATCAATCTTTTCACTATGGATGTATAACCCACCACAACCTTTTTGGGGTTTGATTCTTCATAAAAACATTGACCTGATGCATTATAAAAAAATATTTGAGGGGTTGCTTCTTGCTTGCACAATTTACAGCATAAGTTCTCTGAGAATCTCTTTTGTATCCAGGCAAAATTGGTTTTGTAACCGAAATTTGTATTTGTAATGTAATGTATTCGGAACCATGGGACTCGGTTTCGAATAAATTCTGGAAATAATTAGCAATACCCAGCCCTATGTTCTATCATCTTTAGCTAATTAGACCAGTGGTTCTCAAACTTTTCTGCACCCTCTCTAAAATATTTCAGCCAAGACCATCGTCTGTATATAACACACTAAACCACAACATTATTACTCTAGAATCTATCACTAAATTCATGGAAAAGCATTTTTTTTTCATCATACAATAACACCAATTAAGCATTGAAATGCATCTTTTGATAAGTTGAACTTACAGTTTTAGTGAGAAACATGGGCTCCTGCTTCTCTGAGGATCTTTGGCATTCTACGTGTTTACAGCTGTATTGCTGCTACTTCAACCCCAAATCTGTTTTCTTGATTTTAGTCTGTCATCCAATATTGAAACTAGCTTCCGAATCACAGTCAACGAAAGTAAAAGACAGCGTAGTTGCGTTTACTGTAGCAGTTGACAGTTTGGGGCAGTTAACCATTGCATTGAAAATAAGAATATTGAATATAAAATGTAAGTTAATCGAAACTTGTTTCCGTTTTTGATCAAGCTTTTGCAGTATAATTATTTTAGGAATTAGCAATTAGCAATAAGAAATTATGATTCATATTTATCAAACTGACATTTAAAGAAAATCTTACTTTCCCCTGCAGCACTACAAAGGGCCCCATTTGAGAAACACTGACTTAGACTCACTGCTGGCTCATTTCACTGATCCTCTCCTAGTCCTTATTGCTACCTTCCCTTATTTTTCTTTCCTTCTCTCCAACCCAGGCCTCCACCAGCGAACTGATGCGCAGCCTGGGTGAGTTCCTGTGCCGCCGGTGCTACAGACTGAAGCGTCTATCCCCGACCGACCCGGTGCTGTGGCTGCGCAGCGTTGACCGCTCCCTCCTGCTGCAGGGCTGGCAGGATCAGGGCTTCATCACTCCGGCTAATGTGGTCTTCCTCTACATGCTGTGCCGCGATGTGGTCTCATCCGAGGTGGCCTCAGAGCGCGAGCTGCAGGCCTCACTGCTCACCTGCCTCTACCTTTCCTACTCCTACATGGGCAACGAGATCTCCTACCCGCTGAAGCCCTTCCTGGTCGAGGCGGAGAAGGAAGCCTTCTGGGACCGCTGCCTGGAGATCATCAACCGCATGAGCGGCAAAATGCTCCAGATCAACACCGACCCGCACTTCTTTACCCAGGTGTTTGCTGACCTGAAGAACGAGAGCAAGAAAGAAGAGGAGAAGACCAAACTCCTCATAGGGCTTGACCGATAAGAGGGAGCTGGGAGGGGGAAGGAAGGATGGATGGATAGAAAGATAGAAGGAGTTAATAGGTTGAGAAGGGGTGGACTAATGTAATGCAGCGTAGGGATACCTTGGTGCAGTACTGTTGTCTGGCGTCTCTACAAGCTCATCATTTACAAAATGTCCTGTTTGTAACCACAGTGTTTTAATCATCTGAGTTTGGGTAATGAGCAAAACAAAATAAATCTGCAAATTCTGTTTGGGTCTGGAAATGAGCCACCTAAACACTAACAGACAGAGGCACTAACTGATCTGTGTCTCGCCTGAAGGCAGAAATTGCTCTACACGGCACTTTTACCACAACAAAGCAGATCAAATCACGGTTCCTGTGGGGTGTGGCCACGGCATCATCAGCCACATTATTGGACATGATTAGCTCCGATTACATTCTCAGGAGTGACAAGCTATCCAACGCCTGGAACACTGGGCACAGGATTTGACAATAACAAGCTTTAAGTCAGAGATATCATCATTTGCTTTTTAAGGTCAATGTAATTGATAACACAGACATGTTTTAGCCAACACCTGCCCAGCAGGGCTGGTGCTGTGCATGGCCAGACGGAATCTGCAGACACAGAATTCCTCAGATATTTCTCAGATTTTCCACAGATTAAAAAACATAATATTAATAGTTGAACACATAATGTTAACAGATCTCCACCGGAAGCAGAAAAGCATTCCACTACACTCCTTATTTTTCGCTTCAGGCTCAGAGACATGCATCAGTCTGACCTGTACCTTGCTTCAGTGAGATAAGAAATGCAATCTGGAAAATAAAAAAAAAATAAAAATGAATTGGTTTAGAAACGCCAGACAACACAGATTTATGAATTAAGGGTGAATATTATATATATATATATATATATATATATATATATATAAAATATAGTGAACTCATAGGATGATATTGTGAGATAGCATACAGGCATTTCTGCTATAGAGAAATGTCCCAGTAATGAAAATCAAGAACCACCTTGCATGAGGTCACTTCATATGTCGTTGCACATGACCACCTGCTTATTGCCAACTCCACTTTCCCTTATTACTATAGCTAATTGCACTCCCCAACACTGGCTGCGAGGTCCACTGTTGAAACTTTAAAAGCATTAAATAATGCCATGACATGGATGAGCTAGAATCAACCACAACCCAACTAGTTGGCAAACTTGTCAGGCTGTGAAATTTAAGTCGCTATTTGGTGTATTTGTACTGTAGTGGATTAATGAATCCACAGCTTACATAAAGTGCTGTACTTTCAAGGGAACATTTGGGTTTATCCAGTCCAATCTGCTGTGATTTCGGAGATCAGTCATTTATTTGAAATGTTTATATGAAATGCTTAATCTGTGCGCAAGATAATCCCTTGTACACAGATTAATAATCATTAAACATGCCCTTCTCTAAACTGTTTACATTTACAAAAATATGGGAAAATGCAATACTGACCCCTCCAGGGCATATTTTACCCAGGAGATGATTTCATTCCTTCCTGCTCCCCTTGCACTTTCTCCTGCAGTCCATATTGGTGCTGTCCTGAGTGACCACAGAGAGAGAGAGAGAGAGAGAGAGAGAGAGAGAGAGAGAGAGAGAGAGAGAAAGAAAGAAAGAAAAAAGAAACAAACAAACAAACAAACAAACAAACAAAGATTAGTTGTTTGGTCAATAAAATGTCTATTATTTCCAAAGGCCAAGATGTTGCCCTCAAATGTCTTGTTTTGTCCACAACTCAGATATTTATTTTATTGTCACAGAGGAGAGAAGAAACTAGAAAATAGTCAGTTTAACAAGCTGGAATGATTGATTTAATAGCTCTAAATGAAAGAAAGAAAGAAAGAAAGAAAGAAAGAAAGAAAAAAAAAAAAGAAAGAAAGAAAGAAAGAAAGAAAGAAAGAAAGAGAAAGATTTCTGTTTTCAAACACTGCTCTCATCTTGTATGCTTCATACTGTGTGAATGATTGGTGGAGCAGGGGCATGGAGGACACATTCAGCTACACACATCCGAATGAAAGAACATGTGAATATATTCCAGGTGTGTGCGCTCAGACGCCACAAGTATAAATGTGACTTTTTCTTCCAAAACAATGCTTCAATGTTGCTGTCGCCACTCGGCTCGAGGGACCTCCTCTGCTGTGTGAAGTGTCTCCTCTTTCCTTTGCTCGGACAAACTAAAAACAACACAGATTCCTTCTCTCTCCGTGCACCTGCTCCAGTCCAGTCCTGTCTGATGCGGTCCAACCAGTCCAACCCATATGTGGAGACTCTCTGGTCCGTTGACCTGATGGCTTAGTTATTCTCTGAGTTGTTTGACGTGCATGTGTGCTTCTATAGGTTTCCTAGCATGCTGCTTTGTGTTGGGCACACTGCACTTATTGTTACAGAAGAGACTGAGCTGTACTGCTGAAAGCTAAACTCAGTGATGTGACATCCATGCGACTTGGCACAAACTCTCTAATGAAGGAAATGTGTGACAGGCTAGTTGTAGCCTTGCCTATACTGCACATACACCGATAAAGGCAAGCCCACGCACTGATCCTTCATCTGGATTTCTGCTGTTCTTGGTTCCATGGTGCTAAGAGGCGTAGAAGACCCCACCCAGATCAAACGGTTCCCCCTTTCAGAAACCAGTACCTAATAGCCTAGGTGGGCAAAACAAAATCCATGCAAGTGTCAATCGGTTTTAGTGGATAATTAAAGGGTAATTTGCTTTTTGTTTAACCTGGACCCTATCTTTCTAGGTTTTTGTATCTAACTGACTAATGTGAACAAGAATCTTTGAAATTGGTCCAGTATTGAGCGAATGTGCATCGTCAATTTCCGTCTACTCAAAGTGCTTGTTTTACCACTGACAGACTCAGATTATTAGTATAAGTGTCTGACAACATTATGGAAAGGATCCCTTCAGAGATAGACCTTTTTATTAAAGAGTAAGATTCAGTGGTAAAACAAGCACTTTTTGTGGACATGAATTGAAGGTGTGCAATTGCTTAATAACTTACATTGTAACTTGTTTCGCCTTGCTTAATACTGGACCAATTTTGAAGATTGTTCCCTCCATCACTCAGTTATACACAAAACATAGATAAATAAGGTTGAAGCAGCAGATGCCAAAAATATCCAGACTTTGAATTGCTATAATGGGTAAAGCTCCAAAAATAGTGGATCTTACATTTCCCATAATACATGCTTTCAAACCCCAAAACTCCATTTTGTAACACAGGCTTTTAGTAAACATGTTTTAAAGGTTTAGTGCGTAACTTTTTGATATTAGTAAACGTCCGTTACATTCAAGCCATTGCCAAATGAGTTGCTACAAAGCTAATTTAGATTATCAGCTCCACACAATTCTCTCTGGATTTTTCAATATGGCTATGTTCAGAAGATTGTGTCAGAAGCTTGAGTGAAGATAATTACCTCTTCTGAACAGTCCATCATGTTTTTTAATGTCCTCCTTGGCTAGGAACTTACTAGCAACCTCGTGGAGAGGGGATGGGTGGGGGCGCATGCGCGATCACTTAAGGCTTGTATCATGTGGACGTGCCAACATTTTTGTTGTCATTACTTAGAATTCCTCATGGGGGCGACAGAAACTACGCACGATAGCTTTAATTCTCGAACCCAAGCATAGATGACCCTGGTAACATCATCAAGATTCTTTTTTCAAACTTTGGAAAACTCCCTATAAAGCCACTGAAGACATTATACGACTGAAAAAAATCAACCGAGTGCCTCGAGAGATTCCTCGCCTTGATGATGTCACATCACTTTGTCTAACGAAGCCAATAAACAGTCTTCAACTTTAGAAAAGCTCTGCCTTCTCAACCAGGGCAGATATATTGTGCCATATCATTCTAAAGACTAATTTGTTCATACAAAAACCACACAAAGAAACATGAGCCAACTCAAAAGTCTCTGACTGCTGACAACAAGAAAGACTATAAAGGAATCATGAACACACTTTTTCACAATGTTGCTACGTCACGTGTCAGAGATGTCGACCAGACAAATGGGACTTTGTTCCAATGGTAGGGACGAGAAATCAAAATGTAATGCTTGTGATTTTAACACACAGTGAAGTTTTATGTGTCACTTTGACAATATTGGATTCATCCAACGCTGGAGTATTCAGCAGTCTGTCAGAGAATTTATAATTTATGAATAATGACATTTAGCCTGCTTTGTGATAGGATACAACTTGATTCAACATGGGGAATTGGATTTTAAAAGCTTGTTAACAAAACAGCGTGTTTCCAGACTAGGTGTGTCCACGATGCAGGTGATGTTTTAGCTTTGGTTGCATTTTATGTTCAGATGATAACCAATTGGGCTGCAGTAAAGATATTGTAGCCTTGATGCAGAGTCAGACCTCAGAGACAAATATGCACATGACGAATGAATCCATGGAAAACAAGCTTGTTTACATATCCTTCTTGCTATAGCTGTTTCTGACGTGTGAACGGTACAAGTAGCATTCCAATAATGACTGTGGAATAATCATTGTTTTTCTTAATTTGTTGTACTCTTGATCCAAACTGTACGGAAGACAATAAGGGCGATGTCACATAATGTATTTGGGTTCTGTGTTTAAAGTCAGAATTCCGACTTTAATCTTAGAAATCTGAATTTAAAGCTTTAAGCCAGAATTCAGAGTTGAAAGTTTAGTAAAAAACTACAGTACTAAAGTTTAAACTCAGAACTCAAATACATTTTTTACATTGGCCCTAATCCTTTTCTGTAAAACTGGAAGAAGTTATAGGTTAAATGGGGATTATATCCCAGCAAGACATGGGCTTAACTGAAAGAAGTCACCCAGATTTAGTAGAGGAATGGTGAATGTTGAAAGAACTGTTACCTGGATTCTTTGTGGTAAATCTTAAGGTACTAATTGACTGTTCACTAAGCCCTGTCACCTTCAGTTGCTGTTGCCTCACCACATACAGTTTACAATGACAATGGTGGCAGATTTATGATGAATGAAGCTATGGGTCCTCGATTTGAGACAGATGTAGACAAAAGCTGTTCTACTTTCTAGCTGGCAATGGTCGTTTTTGCTGGCAGACTTTATCTTCTGTAGATAGCTAATAAAACTAATGTTAGCTCAGTGAGTTGGCTAAAAAGTTATATATTCAGTCTATTTTTTATTATTTTTATCCGACTCGTTTTTAAAATGAGGTAAAGAGGCTCTTAAATATGCACTTGATGCATGCTAAAGGACTGAAGCTAAAGCTGTCAGGTCCCTGGCACAAAGTTAGTAGTTAATAATCCATGTAGTAGTATTGTTTTTTAGTTCAGTGTAGAGCTAGTTAGTCCTAATATTATAACTATGATAAGGACAAATGTAAGATGGGTCTGTTTTTTCTTTCACTTTTTTAAGTTTACGAGTGTAAAATGACAAAAGTAACATGATCTCCAGCAAATCTAGTAAAGAGCAAGAAAAAGCTGCTAACTTTATAGCATAGCTCAGTGTTTTCCCAAACTTTTTCTCGTCAAGGACCCCTAAACCATAGACCACGGACAACTTATAAAATGCTGTTTTATAAGTGTATGAAACCCATGTCCAAAATAGTCGTACATTCATTGCTAGTTAGCCTTTTGCTCCTCATACTTTTGCTCTTGTGGTTTAGGGAAGGCTAACACCAACCTTTAAACTCTTAAAAAAGGATTTAGCGAACGGTCAGTACTATGTTCTATGTTAAATTAAAATTTGACACCTTATCCTTGGTACAGAACCACAACCCCCCCCCCACACACACACACACAGAGTATTATATTTTGATTAATCAACACCATGTGGATGCCAGATGACAGCTTTTGACATACACGATGAGACATGATGAATTTCTCTGTGCAACAAAAGAACTGATGAGCAAAACTCCTTTGTGATTTTTCACTACCTTTGCTTCCACCTGCTCCGGTCCCTCCAGCTGTGCCGGGACAACAAAAAAGAGACAAGGAAGGAAGCCAGGACAGGAGGCAAGGAAAGGAAACGTGTCCTCTGAATGAACCTTTTTCTTGAATTAGAAAGTGTTACTCTTATACATTATGTGCTCTAATCATTGATCAACTCATAACTATGTGCCATATTTTATCTTGCAACACGTACAAGACAAAAACGATCGTGTAACATATGAAGCTTATGATAATGATGATGAAGTTATTATGGTTTCCCTTCCTTTTGATTTGTGAAACATACTGTGTAAACAAGAATCTTTGTTGAACAAAAGTCACGGCTACTCGTGTTACTAGAGTGCTGATGCTGCAGTCTGTTACTTTGTGGATGTATGAATATGTATGTGAGAAATTATTTGATCAACTGTTAAAGGTACTTTATATAAAAAAAACACTTTACAAGCATGGTGTTTTTTTATTTTTCAGATCCTGTGATTTTATACATTAATAGATGTTATGGCCTTTCAGGGACAGATCTTAGTCTGACAACAGCAAGTCAGCAGTGAGTTGTTTATGCGGCTTTAGAAAAAGTTTAGTCTCTATTTCCAGACATATCTCCACAGCGCTGCGGAGTAAGGTCTGGCTACTCCACACATACATTCTGGGATAGGAGGAAAAAAAACACTCTGGGTTGTTTGCATTTCTTAAAACCAATCACAATTGTCTTGGGCGGCTCTAAGTGAAGGTGGCCCTGGAAAATGATCTCGAGAAGGAACTTGTTTAGGTGGAACATTTGCATCCCACAAATGAGAAAGCCACATAAAATATGAAATTAATTTAACAGTTTACACAATACAGTATTGTGAGATATTTAAATTAGCGAAATTCCAGTTTCATTATCTTCATGGTTTGCATTGTCTGAGTTTTGATCAAAGAAAAGACTCATCAGAGACAGGTATAAATTAATAATAATAATCAATCACAACTTTCCTCAAATTAGACAAACATTTGAATTCAAATACAGTACATGCTACGAAGTATGACGATAAGCTGACAATGTTTCCAAGCAACTTAATTTGATGAGTTCAGTGAACAATCAGCTGGATATCAACACACACTTTATTACATTACATGTCTTTTAGCTGACACTTTTATCCAAAGCAACATTAAATTGCTATATATATATATATATATATATATATATATATGTCAGAGGTTACACACCTCTGGAGAAACTATGGGTTAAGTGTCTTCCTCAGGGACACATTGGTGGATGTATCACTGTGGGAATTGAACCCAGATCTCCCACACCAAAGGAATGTGTCATATCCACTGCACCATCACCACCCTTTATGTAAGTTCTGAAATGGATAAGCTTACTTTGCAATGAATCACAGTTAAAGATTGTCAGTTATCACAAACTTCAGACAAGTTTGGTTTGTTGGCACAACTAAAATCTTACTTAATTGCTGATAATTTAGCGACTTTGAGTCCATGAAAAGCGCTATATAAATTACATTTATTATTATCATTATTATTATTATTAGTATTATTATTATTATTTACATTTCTTAATGTAATTCTAATTTATGCCAAAGAATATAACTTGATCTTTTTAGAGTATATTTACCAAAATAAGTAGGATAGAAGTAAAATTTTACAAAAGGCTACATGAGGTAGAAAACTGATTTTGTAAACCCTTTACATGTGATTTAGGTAGAATAATGGATGAGAATTAATTAAATATAAACAAAAACAAAAAGCTATTTGTATGTCAATGTGGTCACTCTGTCGCTGTCCATGGTTCTGGAAACAGATTTGGGTCAGTGTGGGAGGTGCTGTCCCTGGTGCTGAAGGAGCACAGGTTAAAGCATGTCCAGGCTGCTATCACATCTCATAGATGCATATCAATATTGACGCAGCTGGTCTTTTTTTTTCCAATATTAGAATGAGTTTCCAGTGTATCTGTTGCACACTCTTGCATAGTGTTTCTTCCCTAAGAGGAAAATGAGATTTGATAGTTCTGCTATTGTTGCAGGTTTTATCAAATTGTGTAAATACTGTAAGTATGTGTAAATGAGATTGTGTATGGATAGTGGTGTGGGAATATGAGGAAAACTTGTAAAAAGAAAAAAATGAGAAAAGAATGGTGTAGATGTCACTTATTTTCGATGTTATTATATGGGGGGAGGGATGTTATGGTATTAATCTAGGGTCTTTCAGTAAGTGGGCAGGGCCAGACTCAAGTGATATAAGGGGGAAGTGGTTATGCTGATTGAACCTGGTCAGTCACAGGTGTGTGGACTGACAGCCATTTTGGACAAGGTTGCTTCTTCGAGAGAAGAGGTTGCCAGATGAAGAACGCCAAGGAAGACAAATGACCAAAATACTTTCTTGTTCCTCACACTCACCTTGAATGCAACACGTAGGGTAAAGGAGGCAGAGGGATTTGTTTTGTTACCGGCAATAGGCTAACCTTTAGTAGCGGTGGTCTTTGGGGTTTTAACGAGACCGGTTAGTTTAGTACGGTGTTTATTTTAGGACATCCTCGGATCTCAGACTCAGGTGTCAGACTCAAACGAAAAGGCATCAGGTTTCGGATGAAAAAGCATCAGGTCACAGGCGAATCGGCAACGGAGTAGCCTAAAAGTCACTCAGTCTCATCTTCAGACAAAACTGCATTAGGTCTCGGAAAAAAAGGCCTCGGACCAAAAGTCGTCAGTGTCCGAAAAATCTCTGTCAAGTCTATGAAAGTCAAGTGTCAGACCAAAAAGGCCAAACGGCATCAGCTTCAGAAAAACCTTTCTCAGCCTCAGACAAAACTTTGTCAGAAAAAAAGTTGTCAGAGATAACGTTGCCCAAATAGGGAGCTGTTGACTAGCTTTCTGAATTAGCTAACATCTATCAACATTTATTTAGCTGTTAAAAATCAGTGTTAAAACAATATCTTTTTCATTTTTGGTATTTTTATTGTATAAATTCTCACATACAATGTGCAGCAATCTTTCACAGACGCGAAGCGGTAATTACTATGTCACTTCCAGAGTATTCTGCTGATTTTTACATTATTACGATGCATAACTTACTGGAACAAAACTGAGCAACGAGTTGTTGTTGGTGACAAAACCACTGATTAAATATGTAGCGTTATAGTTTTAAAAATATCAATAAACAACAAAGCAATCCAGCTTCCCTGGCAATAAGACTGAAATAATAACATTAAAAGAAATACATATAAACCATGATAAGATCTGGTGAATAAATGTTGATTAAACCAGCGGTTATAGGGCTAAAAATACCAATAATGACAAAGCTGTATACAGCTTCTCTGCTGCAGACCGACTGGCAGAAAGAATCGTGCTGTGAATGCTTCCCATTGAAATACTAGAAATATTAGTTTAAAAAACATGCTGATATCACGAAAAAACTAATTAAACATGTGGTGTACACAAATCAATAGATTCAATTACGTGAACTTTTTTATGACAAAGTTTTGTCTGAGGCTGAGAGAGGTTTTTCTGACGCTGATGCCGGTGTTAAAATTGTATTTCAAGATATCTACAACTTTGATTGTACTGGTCAAAACTAAATTTTAAAATGTTTACACCACCCCTGACTGTCACACTGGTAATATCAGAGCATTCTGATGCAAGATTTTAAATTTAAAGTCTTGAAAATGTCCAATTAAAGCTATATGTTAACTCTTTTTCAGGCTGCTCTAAAAACAAAACCTTGATCCTCATTTCACCTTAGTGTGAAAGTACACCACCCCAGGCTGTCACTCGGATAATATCAGAGCATTTTGATGTAGGATTTTAAAACTTAAAGGCTTCAAAAATGTCTAATTAAAGTTATATTTTAACAGTTTTTTAGGCTGCTAATTAAAGCTATATTTTAACTCTTTTTTTTTGACTAGTAACAATTGCATTGTAGATATCTAAAATTGGAGTTCTTCCTAATAATAATTCTATTGCAGATATCTGGAATGTTCATTCTGGATAAGAAGAAGGACGTTGTGGTTATCTTAAATTGAGAGTAAAAAAAAAACACACAAATGGGAAATGTGACGTTATTTGTACTATTAAGAATGACGTTGTGGATATCTGAATTGACAATTGTAGATAAGAAGAATGTCATAGTGGATATCTGAATTGTTCTTTTTGACTAGGAAGATTTGAATTACAGATATCTGCAATAAATATCCAGTCTAGCCATTATATGTTAAAATGGCTTGCCATATAGTCTGGCGTTGTCAGACCTACCGCAACAGCACTACGAAGGAGGGTCTGGCTAGTCCACACAACATTCCTGGATGGGAGAAAAACCTGCTCCGGTTTATTGGCATTTCTTGGGCAGCTCTAAGCACCGGACAGAGCCACAGTGCCTCTCTAAAATAGCCATGTGGCATGTGTACATTTAAAGGTTGTTTTAGTCATGCAACAGAAAACTCAGATTGGACAGATAGTCTAGCTAGCTGTCTGGATTTACCCTGCAGAGATCTGATGAGCAGATAGTCCTCATAAATCCACCAGAGTTAAAAAATACAACACAAAAAAGTGGAAGGTAACGGATGTTGTGGATTTAGAATAGCGTGTTCGTAACACAAGTACGTTGCAGGTCTAACTCCTCTGTCCCATAAGTGGGTCAAAAAGCATTGAAGACCATCTGCTAACAGTCATATTATCTTACTTTATAGCTAACTATTATTACTGTCCAGTAGTTGGGGATATAGTGAAGAAAATAAGTAGCTTTGTAGCTTAGCTTTGTTTATCTTAACTTAAAAACATAGACTCGTACAAAGGCAATTGCTAGTTTATTTATTTAATGATAGGAGCATCTTTAATAAAGCTGTGTATTGATTAATAGATGTCATACTGTTTAATTTTACATTTGTATGTACAGTGCCATTTAAAGCCTTCTATTAATTAGTTATCTATATACTGTATGTGGTGTTGACATGGTTGCTAAATATACAGCTGAAATGATCACAGAGACACTTGATTTCAGTTTTTCTCATGACTATCATCAGGAGATGATGAGGGCTTTGGTACTTGGGAGACACTACAAGTAGCCTATGGACAGCAAAAATGAACAGCTGCTTGACCCAATGGAAGCTGGAAAATGTATATCTGTCACTCAGATTGTGCTAGATTCTGCCAACAAGAGGATTGATAGCCTTGCACGAGATGTCCAAGATCTAAAGACAAGTCTGTAATTCTCACAAAAGGAGGCTGATGACCTGAAACTCGCAAAGAAAAAGCTCAATTCCTCAAAAAGGGAACTGCAAAATATTGTTTCATCTCACAAACAAACCCTTTTCTACCAGAGCCAGTACTGATATCAAATTAACAAACGTTCACAATAAAACAAAATCCAATTATATAGTTTAAAAAGAACTAACATAAAAACTGTAAGTAAAGTGATTCCTCTGAAGTGTAGAACGGTAACAGTATAGACCCTTTTTCACGGCAGACATGTTGACATGTCATAGTAGGAAAAGCACAGGTATGTTCAAAACCATTAATGATGGCTGCATTCCACTTAGGAGAGGCCCTGGTATGGTGCATGCTGACTCACTGAAATAGCTCACTGGGACACTTGATGAAATTGAGCCATCGTTAAGGTTATCAATTTCAGCTGTGCTATTCATACTTTGACATGTCAACTTGTCTGCCATGAAAAAGGTCTATTCACACTGATAAACAGCATACTGAAACGTTGTCTTTACTGTGTTGCTGTCCATGGTGCAGAATTTTTTTCAAGGCCAGCCATGGTAGGTGGCAGAACACAGCGGAAGACAGGAAACCCTAACGCTACATGGTGTTTGCCTTTATTTGATAGGATAGCTGAAGGCAGGAAAGGGGGGTGAGAGAAGATTTTCGACATGCAGGTAAGGGCCGCAGGTCGGACTCGATCCCGTGCCACTGCTTATACTGTTTTTCCACCGCAGTACAGAGCCTCTCGTCGGCCAAAAGTGTCAATTGAAAAACGGTCTGTCCAGCTGGGGCGCTGTCTGTGGTGCTGAAGCAGAGAACGACGCGATATTTACCAAAATAAAAGATGTTATAAACTCATAGGGCGAAAATAGCATAAGATGACAAGTCGTCTAGTAGAAATGTTACAAATAAATAAAAAAATAAGTACACACATGGTTGAGTTATAACATTCAAGTCAGTTCAGATGCATTAACGTAGTCACATGTACAGTCTCTGTGGGCTCTAACACATTCATGGTCAATAAAAAAACGAGAGTTGCCAGTCAAAATGCGTGTACACGTCACGTGCCAATGTGCATCATTAACTGTCGACATTTTAGGCTCAATACTGTTACAGTGAGCCACAGGTTTACTGTCTGCACAGTGTTTTTGCACGGCAGGACATCAGGGAGAGACGAGTGATCCTCCTTAACCGCACGCGAGCTAATCGGAGCGCTTCCGCTTGATTCAGCCAATCAGCGCGAGGAGCGCTGCAGCTTATACACCCATCTGCTGCCGAGCCTTTTCCGTTCACCGTCCCCGCTGTCCTATGAATCATTGACCGAGCTGCATCCTTCGATCTACCGCAACCGTGAAGATGGCGGCCCGGGTAAGATATAAGACTATATACCGTGTATATACCTATATATAGGGTATTTTTTATTAAGACATTAACACATTTTGTAATATCCTCGTGTTTCTGTGTGGAAAATAAGGGGAAACATAGCTTAAAATGTCGTGCTGGCGTCCTTACCCGTCCAATTGTAAGCACCTTTAGGAACCTTTTTAGCGTTTGAATGTCACCGCCAGAGCAGAATATGGTGTTTATTCCGCATGGTGTCGCAGCCCCATAACCCTGACGCGTGCCAGGGGGGATCATTTCAGCCAGAATTGCAGTATTAACTCCAGTGTCAGACCCCCCCCCCCCTCACGTTGCTAACCGTTGCCTTCTCTGGGAATTCTTCTGTATTAATCCTGGGCTTTGCTTGCCCTTGAGCCGACGCGGCTGCCTAAAAAAAAAAAAAAATAACCGGCCACTGAAAATCTTTTACGAGCTACGCATGTTAAATAACAGAGTGGCCGTTTTGTGTGAGTGCTCACAGCAGCTCGGCACATCGTGTACAACTGGCACGTCAGCATGAATTTGATGGTATTGGTCAAAAGAGTGAGGTTCAGCATTGCTGCTTAGCTTGAGTCTCTAATCTGTGTGTTATGTGTTCGCGCTGGTAAGCTGCCGTTTGCGGTTGTGGAGCAGCAGAGCAGTGCGCAGCTGACTGCTGGCTTGTGTGCTTATCTATTTCAATGGTTGAGCAGAACCAACCTGTCGACGTACAGGAAGGATGATGTCAGGTAACCAGTGTCAACCTGCCCTGTTGTCCATCACCACTCTCATCACAAGTCACTATACTGTCGAGGGACGCAGGAGTGGTTCTGTTGAACAGGCAGGGTAGAGCTACGACTTAAAAAAAGTAGCACCCACTGATTAGAAATGCAGCTAAAATGGAATGACTAAGGGTAGGGCAAGCCGACCATTGCATTTGCTGCATCATGGCATTTATATTCCTGGTGGACGCAGGTTTGCTGTCAGGGATGTAATCATGTGATACTCAACTCATGATTCGATGCGATTCAGGATTTTTAAGTTTAAGATGCGATTTCCTCACGATTTCTTTTCACAGAATGAGCTGCAGACAAATGACTGAAACTTATTCCTTTATTTATATAAACTTTGCAAATAACAGATGTGTTTTATCCTTTGGGAACCTGTGTTCTAGAAAGAATCATTTTATTCTTAAAATGTTGGGATGTGGCTTTAAATCCAGGGCTGGGCATTTTGGTCCATCTCTTGTGTATCTCAGAGCGAGTCATGATGCAAGTTGCTAGTAGCTGTAGCATTAGCATTACACAGCAATATTGTCTCATTGTGCTCATGCTTTACTACGAAGAGAGTGAACATAAATCATGTACATTTATGCACGAGGGTGTACCTTTGTGCTGGTAGTTTCAGTATATTCCATCAGGGGGATCATGCAGAGCCTAAAAGACAATTCTGCCACTTTTTATGTGGATGTCCAGTCAGAGTTGATGATGAATGTAGTCGATGAAAGTAATTTATTCCTCAGTGCGTGAAGTATTGACAGAGAAAGCTGCAGTTTGCAACTGCAAAATCTGTTGTTCTTCCTGCATTCAGTGACGTAGTTGAAGGCAAGGAAGAACTACAGGCTGTTCAGCTTGGATTTAGCGCGGGTAGCCAGATGCTATGGAACTCCCTTGTTCTCTTTGCTTATATTGCAAACTAGCAACATTTACAACAGCAAAAACGGCATCCCAAAATATGGCTGAGAGGGGAGGGAATGAGTAAGTACACCGGTGTTGTACTCATAGAAATAAAATGAGGTCATAAGGAGCAAGGTTACCTCCCCTTTCTCTGCTTTGCCCGCCCAGAGAATTTAGCCCACCCATGATAAAAAGAGAGACATCATGGCTTTCAAACGAGCAAAGTGGCAGTTGGTCAAGGTCACACTCCCAACCTTCACCTTGCACCCCCCCACCCCCAAAGAGCACCATGTCATGGGACCTTGAAGGACCCACTGACATGTGTTTTCACCATGAAAACTAACAACAATCACCACATTGTTTTTGCACTAGTCAAATTAACAGAATTGTTCTTTCTATCTGTTCTATTGGTTGTAGTACTCTAGATCGGTCTCAAGACCACTTTTTGAAGGTCTTGTCTCGAAATCCACTCCATTTTTCCTCGGTCTTGTCTCGTCTCAGATAAAGACGATTCAGGAGACCGGTCAAAACCACAACTGCGGGGATATCACTCAGTCAGTTATCTGTGCATCATCTGATTTATGTGTTTACATCATTACTGTGATTGGATGTAAAACTTCTTGCTTCGAATGCAACCAATAACTTGACTCAATAGTTTAATATTTTGCTCCTGTTAACGGCTGCCATCTCTCCCTGCCCCCTTCACGCACACTTCCATGAAGATATTTTTGCCGAAGGTTATCATACCGTCAGAATCTCATCCCGGCCCATGCCCAGTTGAGACACGTACACAGGATATCTAGATGACAACAACACATGTTGTACAAGCTCTATCATTTAAATTTCAATTGATGTTTTGAAATTTCTGCTGTCATATCAATATAATAGTTGATTTTAGTGCCGTGAGAGAAAATCCCCACATATCCTATTAGAGCTGCAAAAATGAATCGATTAGTTGTTGACTATTAATCGGCAACTATTTTGTTAAGCGAGTAATCAGTCAATAAGAATTCTCTGATTGCAGCTTGTTAAATGGGAATTTTTTCTAGTTTCTTCTCCTTCTCCTTCTCCTCTGTGACAGTAAACCAAATGTCTTTGAGTTGTGGACAATACAAGACATTTGAGTGTACTGTATGTAGTGAATGTCAGTTTAATCCCAATAAAACCTCACCCTCAATAAGACATAACAACTATAAAGCAGAATCACATTTAAAACCTGCTAAATAACTTTGATTAGCAGAAAGGTGCCTGAGGAATCGACTGTTGTGCTGTAGCTGGCTAATTAAACTAACATTAGTTCTGTGAGTGAACTGAAAACTGTGTTTCCAGCTGAAAGCAAAAATAAGGCGTGTGGTGCATTGGATGTAAAACACCATCAAGGATGTGTTTTTTTGTTTTTTTTCATGTCTGCCATGTTAAACTCTGGACTGGATTCCTGTGTACACGGAGAGAGGCGATGCGACGGTACATTCCTCCTCTTGGTCAACCAGCATGAGTCAAAGTGTCCACTGACGTGATGTTCCCGTCCCCAGGCTGCTGACACACACACACACACACACACACACACACACACACACACACACACACACACACGCGCACCCTTACCCTTCACCCACTCTTGCCCTGCAGACCATGTAGTGTTTCTGGGCATACTGCAGCCTGTCAGAGGGAGTCAGGGCGAAACAAACAGCTACACAGACTGACACCATGATGTCCTCAGCATCAGTTTCATAAGATGGGAAAATGAAGGATTTAAGGGTTAATATGATGAGGGTTGATAAATCATTATCATCTCACTGTTTAATATGCAATATTTGACCAACAGTGTTGGGAGAAAAACTGTTAAATTAAATTAGCTCTCCCAATACTCCTTTCCAAAGCAGGTGATATGGCCTTTCAACAGGCTGCCTGGTTGTCAAATATATTCATGAATATTTCACGGCTTTTTTGTAATTATACTGACAGGAAGGCTCTCAGTGAGAAAAGAAGAAGATGTGGGTAGCCTGCGTGTTGACAAGCCTCTGGCACTGACTTCCTGTATCTGACTATGTGCTGATTTCCCTGTAGAGCGGGGAGGCAAAAAGAGAATCCATCACTGAGTATTAGTCACGATTCAATATTGATTTTTAGGCTCAACTTTCGCTTTGCAAAGCCTGCATAAAGCATGATTCCTATCAAGTTCCGTCTTCCCCTCGAGGTTATAAAAGCTGAAATGTGCCCAAACTCTCACCTTCAATGAGGATGGAGCAGGTTGAATAATTCTTTCTGGGAGGTTTGCCATCGTTTGCTTCGACTGAACTACTTCTGCTGCACTCGTTCTTCTTTTGATTATAACAAAAGTGAATTTGACGCAGCGCCATCTATGGGAATGGCGAGCTAAACTCATTTCATTACAAAACAAAACAAAAAATATGAATCTATATTCAGAATATGACAATATTCAGAATTTGATACAGGTCATGTCAACAGCATATTCCGGTTGGATATTCTGAAAAAGGCTTTTTTCTGAATATAGCATTTTCTGATTAAGACGTGGGATATTCCGGTATTATTCGGGTTTTAGAGGCATTCTTTGGACATGTATACAGCGCATTCGGAATATGCATCTAAATCGGGGTTTTTACCGCAGTTTACAGCCTCTTGCCTGTTTACGGCTTATCAACCAGCCAACTGCAAGGCTGCAGACTAGATAAGAAGGAGAAACACAGCTACTTTTAAAAATTATCAAAGACTTGGATATCAAAAGGTTTTCGGATATTCTCACACATCGCTACGCCGACCTTTTCAAGAAGCTGGTTGAAGGAATGAAAGAGGGACGCTGTGTTTGCACGGTCCAACAAGTCCACCACCGCTGGTAAACTTTGAAAAAATTGTATTTTGCACGGCTACACGTAAACGGGAATATTAGTGGAATACTCACTTTCATCAGCCATGCAAACGGCTTGGTCGGAATCTCGTCTTTTTCGGAACGAGGGCAAAAAAATGAATATTATGTGCATGTAAACGTAGTCACTGATGCCAAAATAACAAACTTGGGAGTTTGCCTGTTTGTTCTGATGCTGATGCTTGTCACTGACTGTCCACCAGTGTGGGAAGATGCAGAGATACAGTTTACATTCAGCTTCTTGCTTGTCGGATGAAAAACAGTGTTTACAGTGAACTGATTTTGCTTTTAGATGATGAATTACACCAGTTGTTTCAGTTTCTCCACTCTGACAGATAGGGATGTAACGATGCATTGTGTGAACCAGTTAAAAATCAATCGCAATGCAATTTTTAAACGGCTTTGGGCGTAATCTATTTTTGATTTCACTCACAGACGTCACATGTTCTTAGTTTATTTATTTGAAGAGATTGTTTTCTACTTTTTTTTTGTGATTTTGGTGTGGCTTTTGTTTTACAAATCTAATTATTCATTTCTTTGATTTCTTTTTATTTCAGAGGAAATCCAATTTCAGTGGCACTTTTGATAAGAGGACACATCTCTTGTTTTACACAGTTTATATGAATAAAGGAATATTTTTCACTCATTTGTCTGCAGCTCACTCTGTTAAAAAAAATCCTGAGAAAACTGTATCGTGAACTCAAAATGCTCGTGAGTTGAGTGCATCGTTACATCCCTACTGACACATGGTTTCTAGTATTTAAATTGAAATTCTCTTCATGGCTGTCATCATTTATTTAGTTTTCCAACAGTGCTGCGTAGATGCTGGTTGGGCTTCAAGGACAAACCTGATCGATCTGATTGTTTCAAAATCAACACACAGAGCCTGGATGCTTTTGACCCTTCAGTCAGAGAAGGAGAAAAAGAAAAGAAAGAAAAACGCCTATTTGTGTGATAGACCAAGTGAGGGGGCATCAAAAAATGGCAGCTCTTCCATCATGTGTCTCTCTCGTTGCTCCTCTATTTAATGAAGTGAGCAGTTGGTTTCTCTCGTAATCTCCCTGTAGTTCAGTCATCTTTTGCTCTTCGTCGAGAGACGGTTATTTGTTTCTCTCCTGTGTGTGTTTTTCTTCCCACACCCAATTTCGGAGGAAGCGGTCTACATCGTTGAGGTGGGAGGCTGATAACTGCCTCCGTCCCATTCTGCACTGACAAAGTCATTCCTCTCTATAAAGAAAAGCTTTCCACTTTTTTTTTTTTTTTTTTTTTTTTTTAATCCCAATCAATCGACTCACACCATCCTGGCCCTGCAACCTATTTTACCTACAGCAGCACCGACATTTTCTCTGCACCTCAATCTTTCTGTCAGGCGTACTCTCCCTTTGTAGTGCTAACCCTAACCCTCTTTTTTCTCTTTTCCTTTTTGCCTTTCATACAGCAAAACATGTAGACAATTAGGTGTATAGAGCATAAACATACAGCACTGCTAAAAAATATCTCTTTAAGTCCTCAAATGTACCAGCTTGCTAAATGAACACTAAAAAAATATGTAACAGTACAGGCTGTTCTCATGAACCAGTCGTGCATATAGCTACGAAAAGTAAAGCACTGTAATTCCCATGTATCCCATGTAATTTATGCTGTGTGCACCACATTGACTGCCGCTGTCTAAGGTGCTCTCGATGGTGTTTTAAGCCCCCCACCGTCGACCTCAAGGCACCTAACCCTAACCCTAACCGCCTTCCATGCAGCGCTGCCTGGAAGACGACGTTGGGGGCTTAAAACACCAAACACCTTCCGGCGCCGATGGAAGTTCCACCGGATGTCTCTCACCTTACGCTTTCTTTGTGTTTACGTTAAACTCCGGTCGCATCGAGGAGCAGCAACCGGAACCTCTGAGCTAACAAGCATCCATAATTTCATAAGATATACGAATGGGTGTGCATACGTTGTCGTAGGATAACATAAGAACCGAGAATGAGAATGCGTTGCAAACAGTAGCAGGCTCTTTTTGTGAGTGTGTGTGAGTGTGTGTGTGTGTGTGTGTGTGTGTGTGTGAGAATATGTATGGGCATGATCCACCTTAATGAAAACCACATACATTCTGTACATACATTCTGTTTGTTGTGCATATCTTGTACCTGCATGTTTAGTATGCAGGTTAATGTGTAGGAATGTTTGTATGTGTGTGTGTGTGTGTGTGTGTGTGTGTGTGTGTGTGTGTGTGTGTGTGTGTGTGTGTGTGTGTGTGTGTGTGTGTGTGTGTGTGGGAAGTAGAGTAATGATTAATCCCCGGCTGTCTCGACACAGGGCCTTCCTTTTCGAGCTCTGAGCTCCAGCTATATTTAGAGAGTTAATGTGCTGCGGGGCAGCCAACACAACACACCAGCAGATCCACGGATGCACGCCCAACTACACACTGTGTTTCCGGCAGTGTCTGTGTGAGCCTGTGCGTGCATTCACTGCAGACAGAAGCAACCTTCAGAGTGGCTTTTGGTGTGTTTGCTCTGTCAGTTAGATGTTGCACAGCTATGCTGAGGGGAGGCAGCTTACTAATTAACCAACACATTATATCTCCTTTGTTTAATTTGTACTTAAACGTGAAGCCAAACTTAAACCTTGTAATCCATAATTTCAAAAAAAACTTGCAACTTTATGTTTGTACAAATTTAACAAATGAGATAATCAAATGAGATATAACATATTAATGAGTAACATGTAGATCTTCGGACAGAACCAGTCTATAATTTTCCTCCGGTTTCCAGGACAGCCCATTATTCTGATACCCCTGTAGTCCTAAAAGTGTCCCATTGGACCAAAAGCTTGTTATCCCGAAAAGAAAAGTCCATGCTCCGAAGTTTCATTGACTTTTATGCTTCTCGCTCATCTCATCTCTAACAACCTCACCAGCTGACTATGGGTGTTCACTCTTTTAGTTAAACCAACCAGATTTTGCCACAATTACTGTGAGCCAATCATATCATTGCTGTCAAACCTTTAAAACATTCTCCTCCCTGCTGCTGCCAGTTGCCATTTTAGTGTGAAATGGATGCAACCCTCCTCCAGCCCGTTCACCTCCAGTTCTCATCACATCCAGTGCCCAGGGTTCCTTCCATCAACAGAAGTCCTGCTCCACATCACATCCATCCAGATCCTCAAGCATTTGCCTTTATTCCTTCACCACCACCATTGTCTAGATGGGGTCTAATCGCCAAACACTCTTCACATTTCTAAACCTCATCTATACATTTATTTCAGTGTTAACTAACAGATTTCTTGGCCTTGGATTTTTGAATTGAATTGAGCTAGCTGGAGGTTTCTCTGCAGCACTGCAGTAGCTGCAATCTACTTAGTGGAAAACCACAGTTTATTTTGTAGCTCTGGCTTTACAAATTTTTTATTGAAGCAAAGTCTGTGAGCTACTTCAGGAATTCAACTCAAGTCATCCACTACACTTACATGAACTATCAGTCATGCTGAGATCTTGGAATGCTCTTAAATGATGTCTCTTCTGACTGAAATATGGCTGCATAATGGTCCATGTAATAGAAATAACACTGCCCTGGGGAGCCCTGGTAGCTCACCTGGTTGAGTGTGCACCCCATGTACAAAGGATCAGTGCTTGGGTGCTGTGGGTTCAATTCCAACGCGTGGCTTTTTGCTGCATGTCATTTCCCTCTCTCTCCCACTTTCCGGTTTTGGCTGTCCTATCCAATAAAGGCCAACAGATAATCATAAAAAAATAACAATGCCCTGTTTACTACATAGCAATTTTGCTGTCGTGTCATGTGTCCTTTTTATGCTTTGCAATGCATATAATTGCATAAAAATATTTGATTATGTTTAAATCAAATGAACTTGATGATGAAGAGCCAGTAAATAACACACTTAGTTATAACAAATTGAATCTGTCAGGGAAGCACCATCACAGCACTGTGTGTCCTGAAATCTTCTTGATTTAATACCGTCTTCAACGGAAGACTGCCAAGAAATTACTTAGTGTGATTTATTTAAATGGGAAAGTGAGGTGGCTGGCTCTTATAGGCAGCGTAGTAAATCCACAATGTGCAGATATTGAACACGTGTCTGTGCCAAGCAGGAACTAGTCAAGGGCTTCAAAGTTGATTTTGGTTGTTTAATGTATTGAAATTTGGCTTTTTATGAGCTGTATCAAACATGCACTGGTGAAAATCATATCAACAGTTGTAGGCTTTTGAAGCCCTGTTTGTGCTTGATGTGTAGTTTATTGCATTAATGCCATGCCTAACTCAAAGTTGAGAAAGCACACAGCACTGATACAATAAATTGCTGGGCTTGGCTCTTATTTCATTCCCTTGGATGGAAAAGTCAGACTACAATGGTTTGAAATTGAATTGCAGTGAAGTTAATGCAACATTTTTTTTTTTTTACATTGATTTTTCTGAAATTCTTTTGCAAGATCACAAAGCCAAACTAGAGGCTGAGAGGCTTTAGCGTAAGTGACATATATTGAAATATAACTCTATGTGTGCCCCTTTATCCATTTATACCATGGTCTGGGTGAATACTCGATTCTGATTGGCTGCAGGGTGTCCATAAAAAAAGTGATGCAGGACATCTAGCTACTAAAGGAGTTTCGGTGAATTCTATTCTAAAATGAGTGCGCTAGCTACATTAAACAAAATGGAAATGTATTCTGTTATTTCCTACTCGTCCTCTGAACAACAACATGGTGCTAACACACAAGCTGCAAAAAGTAAGTTATACTGCCCCTCTAAACTGACTTTGTTTCACAGCGAATAACGTTATGTCACATCCCGTTTGCCGTTCAGGTCGCTACTTCAGGCCGCGGCCGACAGTAACGTTACACTACACGTTCGTAAAAGTCGTTATATATTTTTAGGAACAATGACATGGCTTGGATAGCTAGCTTGTCTTGTTGTCCAACATACTGTCGGATTATTTTTACTGACTGCCAACCGTACACAATGTTATTGACTTTGGATCTTGCTAGCATAGCGTTAGCTCTCTGGCTCGGAGCCGAGGTGAAGGGTTCTACGAGATGAGCGGACTAGCTATAAATATCTACCGTTGCTAAGGGTGGCAAGTCGTATCTAAGGTCCTTCCTATTTCCTGGAGGAGTAAACAACGTTTGCATTGCATAAGAACCTTAAATGATTGTTCCAGGTATTAGTCAAAACCGTCAGGTGTAACCAGGGAAACAGAGTTATTGTTTGTAAAAACTTTAGATTTCGATTGTAAAACTAATTAAAATATAAACTAATGTTTTAAAAATATGTTATTTGGCAAGTGACCATGGTATAACGGGTTAATGCCCGACGAGGTGTCCATTGTCAGGTATTAATGGACGACGGCGAGGCGTGACATTTTTCCCCCCACTATGGCCACGCCAAGACCCGCCCTTAAATAGCATTCACAGACTACTATTGGCTAGGCGTTCATGCCTACATGTACAGGTCCTATCCCCTGACCAATCCCCTAACCATAACGCACCCTGTATAATACCTGTCTCTTTAGCCGCTAAATACTCCACTGTGTTTTTGAAATAGCGTTGATGAGAACGGTGAGACAGGCTGTAAAACTAAAACGGTTTAACGATTTATTTTTGCTGGTGATAATGATGTTTGCTGAAATGGACGCAATCACTGATAAGATAGGGGCGACCAAAATAATTTCACAGAAAGGAAATTGGAGACATTAACAAGATTGCAGAAAAAAAGTAGCTTCTGTAAAGTGCACATTACTTTGACTTAAAGTAAATATAGAGCAGTTGCTACAAAAGAGCAGCTTTGAAATAAATAAAAGAAACAGCTGAGCCAGCAGCAACTCAAAGTAAAATCAATCAATGTCAAAAAATCAATGTAATTAAGGTTGTACGGCTCACTGTGTTTCCGCACAGAGGATTATTACTAGCGCACAGTTTGACGACGGCCCAGATTACAAATGAAGGAAGACGAAAATAGCGAGGGTCTAAGAGAAGAGACAGGTGAGAGAAAACGACAGAAAGTTTGGGATCATTTTAAGCTGCAAACATGCTGCTACATCATCTCTGTAACAAACCATCCAGTATACTCATCCATTCCACGGAGCCAACCCGACACAAGGTAGCTAACGTCTGCTGCTAACGTCTGCTGCTCTCGTCCACCGCGCTGTTTTACACAACTAGCCTACAGCATGCTACTCTGCTAATAGCCATGTTTTACACAACTAGCCTACAGCATGCTACTCTGCTAATAGCCATGTTTTACACAACTAGCCTACAGCATGCTACTCTGCTAATAGCAATGTTTTACACAGCTATGCTACTCTGCTAATAGCGATGTTTTACACAACAAGCCTACAGCATGCTACTCTGCTAATAGCAATGTTTTACCAACAAGCTAAAACGAAAGCTGTCGGTTTGTATAGGGCTGGGCGATATATCGATATTATATCGATATCGTGATATGAGACTAGATATTGTCTTAGATTTTGGATATCGTTATATCGTGATATGACATAAGTGTCTTTTCCTGGTTTTAAAGGCTGCATTACAGTGAACTTACCAGACTGTTCTATCTGTTCTACTATTAATGATTATTTATCTAAAATCTAAGTGTGAAGATATTTTGCGAGAGCACAAACTGTGAACTCTAGAATATATTGCCGTAATATCGATATCAAGGTATTTGGTCAAGAATATCATGGTATCTGATTTTCTCTATATCGCCCAACACTATATTAGAAAATATAGGATGTAGAAATAAGCGCTGAAAATGTGTAGAAGAAAAATTTTACAATTTAAAACGTTGGAAAAAACTAAAAGAAACTGAAACATTTGCTCTTACTTTGCGGAAAAAATATCGTATATCGATATTCAGCCAAAATATATCGGGATATGACTTTTGGTCCATATCGCCCAGCCCTAGGTTTGTAGTCTAACAGTTTATTAGTTTGCTACTAATCTTTGGAAACTTAGCTGCTGCCGGAGACAAACCGGCTCCTCCCCCCAGCATGGCTACTTAATATGCACGTGAATGACGTCATCATGCCGGTGATTTCTGCATTCTTTATTCTTTCTGCTCACTGTGTAATTAGGCTTCTGAAAATGTGTCCCCCCAGAACGGTGCAGTTGAATAGCCCTGCTGTAAGCTTTGTACCATCACATTTACCCTCTGGTCAGTGAACAGCTCTTTTGCATATCCAGTGCAAAGAGCCAGAGGCAAGAAGAGGAAGGGGGCGAAAAATATTAACATTTGGGCCACCAAAAATGTACTTGGAATTTGTCAATAAAATGTTTATATATACAAAAGACAGGTTTCCTTTTTTTTAGTACATATTAATAATAAATATTTACTATTGCTGTTTACTAAGTATTTCTTACTATTTCTTATCCGATTACTCGATTAATCGATGGAATAATCGGTAGAATATTCGATTGCTAAAATAATCGATAGCTGCAGCCCCAGTTGAAACACTTGGAGGCCAGGCGGCACAAGTGGCGGCATATTTTTGTAGGCTACATTTTATGTTGATCATTATGTAGTTCACGGCTGGTCTGTTTTATAAAGATATTTAAATTAAATATTGTCACTGATCCAAAACCGCATATCGACGTCCGTGTGCTACGTCTTGGCGACATTGTTATTTTTGTGATCATGTAGTGTGGGGATGTTGTGATGTTTTTAAATATAGCTTATACTAGCATTACGAGGTGTTTACGTGGTTGCCAATCCAAAATAATAAAGGAGTTGTTACATGTTATATGAACATACACCATTTTGGTTACATGTGGACTGAAGTCTGAGTCTTTCTGCAAACCACTGCAAATCTTCAGTTTCCTCCACACTCCCCTTTGCGATTCAGTGCTACATGCTAGCCGAGCCGGCTATTTAGGTTTAGCACTTTGCTAACCTGAAAATGAATTTACTGTGCTGTTTCTAATGTTTTAACTTGTTTTTTTAGCTTCTGGTTCAGTATGGCAGTTGTTTTCATTTGTGTGAGTTTTTCTGTTGTCTGTTTGTTGCTGTTGTTAATATTTTATGTTTGTCTTGGTACTTGATGTGATTTGATGCCTGATCAAATTTCCTTCGGGATAATAAAGTAACAGCTAGTAAACTGAATTAATGCTGCAGCTCTTTCTAAGACTTTCCAGTTTGTTGTTATGGGACCGAATGGATCAAATTCTGATAGTGAAGCGAGTCATTTTGTGGGGGGTTGTAACACTTTGTAAAACATGTATGACTGATTTACAGACATCTCTTTCTCAATGTAAGTTTATGAGAGAAAGTATTTTTGGGCCAGAGGGCATTGGGTTACGAGCGGGGAGTTGCAATTTCACTTTGGCTGCTTTTATTTTTTATTTTATTTTTTTTTTGCTTTAAATCCCAGCACACTTCCTGTGGGCCTATGGGAAATGAATAGTCTGGCTCCCTCCAAAGGTGCCAGACTATTTCTTGTGCTTGGCAAGAGCCAGTTGCCAGGCAACCAGTGGAGACTAGCTACTGGTCCAGAGTTTCTTAGTGAGCTTGAGGTGCTGGCAGGCAGATTTACTTTTACTTTTACCCTTTTGACAGAGCCAGGCTACCTGTTTCTGTCTTTATGCTAAACTGAGCTGCCCAGTTACCTGCTCTAGCTACATGTTTACTGTATAGACATGAGACAACTATCTCTTGTAGAAAGCAAATACGTGTTTTTCCCAAAATGTCAAACTATTTCTTTAACGTAGAGTATGAGTCATACTATGCTTTTATGAACTATTTTATGAAATATATAAGCTGTATGATATCATTTCAAGCCAATTACTACTATGTATTAACAATGCAAGGATGCAAAGAGTTACTATACACTAAAATAATACTGAAATGTGGTTTCCGTTCTTTTCTGCTCCTACAAGGATGCTTTCCTTGAAGGCGCTGCACCTCATGAGTTTAAAGAGCTGTCAGAGGTAGCTCAGAGCTTCCTTGAGGCAAGGGTAGACACAACTCTGCTCTGGAGCAGGAAGTCAAACAGGGAATTCATGCAAGGCGATCGATGTTAACATGATTACTTGTTAAAAACTTGTTTAACTGTATTTTCTTCTGAAACTGTTCTACTACCTTTGATGTATTGTCTGTTTGAGCATGCCGGCTAATGCTAACTGATCCAGTCTTAACAGGTCATACAATACAATGGTAGACAAAACACAAAGTAATAAGTTATAAGGACTAGAACTGGTGTGAATCACTGCCCTGCCCATACTATGAGGAAATCCAATCCCAAATTATAGATTTTTTAATGTATTCACCCATGATTGACTGATTCATTAAATTAATTAAATGTCAAAGCAAATTACTATTAGGGCATACTGTACAGCAGAAAAAGGTTCCCATTCCCAGTATGCTCACAGTGATTACATCCCCCCTCTCATCCATTAACAATTAACATTCATCGATCTAAGAACAAAATCAGCTGATTCCTTTCTCTTGTATCCATGTCTCTTACCACAATAAGACAGTTGGCACTTTGTCTCTAATGTGGGGAAGAGATACAGCCTTATGATAAACATAATACTGTATGCTTGGCATGGCACTCTGCATATGGCTTACATCATCCAACCACTACCAGATTTGGGGTGTAATTTGTAACTGAACAATGTGTAAATTTGGCAATTGGAAAAGAAAGAAAAAAAAAAAAGAAATGTTTTGGTTGAAAAGTGGTTTTGGATTCAATCCAAGCAAACCCCAAATCTGGTCTGCATGCACTTGACACCATCTCAGGTGATCTCATTATGTAAGTGTGGCTTGCATGAGTGAATCCATACATGTGAATAAAACATTGAATGCACCCGTCTTTAGCCACCCCAGCGTTGCACCGTAGCCCCAGCTTGCTGCTCTAAGTCCCCCTCTGTCTCAAATACTGTCTTCTGTCCTTCCTCTCTGCTTGCCTACGCTGGCGCCTACAAGGTCGTAATATTTTTCAAGGTATGTATGGATACAAACCTGTTAAATTATTTAAACGAGCTGCCATCTTCCTCGTCATGTGGATTATATTTGCGTGCTAACTGTTTTTGGCTCAATTTCTGGAGATGGTTGTAGGACGTACGTCCCTGCTTTCAGGCCTCCAACCCCCGCTGCAGGCAACCATACACATAGCAACAACCCTAGCAACACAGTGAGTTGCAATGTTGAGCTGGTGTCATGTGCTGACTGAATGGAATAGCTAACTCATTAGCATCCATTAATCAACTCCCCCGTTGCACCGCAACTCACACAGAACGCTTAGTCTCTGATGCCCAGAACTAAATGGATTTGCTCCATTAGGAGCTTGCCATTTTGATTCAGGTGCCATATGTCTGAGGAATACCCAGTTAGGTAGTTTTGTATTATAGCACATTAGCCGTGTTTTACTAACATTTAGATACATACATTTTCATATTACATTTGAAATGAAGGTCTATATTTAGGAGAATTGGCAATAATGCCATGGAATGAACAAAGCGGTTGACAAGAAGTAAGTAACCCTTACCATTACTGCCTGTTTACTTAAAAGAATGGACGTTACAGGCAACACAAGCATCACTGCTCATGATGCTAGCTAACATTACATATAACTTACCAGCTAACGTTAGCCTTCCGTTAGCTATTAGCTGACTTAAACACGGTTAAAATGCTTAAAGCTAAACGGTCTAAAGTGTGGCTGTATTTTACTTGAAAGGACATCAACACCGGGACGTACAACAGTCTGCAGCTACAGACAGTGTAGCCTAGCTACACTTTTCGAGACACCATGGCCACTGCCATAGTCAGAGATGTAGGAGATACAACACTTGGGGACGGCACTTAATGGTGTATTCAATTGCACCTCGTAAACTCATAGTGCATTCAGCTGGCCCTCAAGAACCTCAAACTGTTGTTGTAAAGTACCCCTTTGCTATCTAGTGGTTCTTTAGTTGTTTAACAGCCATTGACTGGTGAAATAAGTTATCACATTATAAATAACTTATTTATATTTCACCATATGGCCTTAGCAATAAACAAGCTGTTCTTTAATGTCGCTGACCTTCTTTTGTTTTTTTTGGTATCAGTTCATGCACCATTTAGGCACCAGCACCCTTTTAAAAGTATAGTTTTAGCATCGGCATCGAAAAAAACAACAACTGCTAGTTATTGTGGTTGAAGTTGGAGCAGCAGCAGTTGTGACACAGCCCAGCAAACATTAAGAAAAGAATTACCGTAGCTTGAACATCCAATCAAGATGTCATGTTATGGTTCTAACACAGTTCCAATATGAAATTTGGGCCGGGATTTTCAGTTTTTAGGATGTATAAAGCTGCTAAATGCAAACCGTCTTTATAAACTTTAGCCAAAAAAAAGTTATAAAAAAGAATAATAAAGTTTTCTTCTCAAAATAGCTGAATAGTGGTGAGAATGACATATTAAGACTCTTGCTAGAACGTCCAGAAAAGGACGTTCAGCTGTCAGCCAGGTAACGTCCTGGCAAGACCATGGCCCAACTTTCCTTTTGGAGCAATTTTTTACCATAATGGGGCATCTTGATTCAAAATTTTAAAAAAATGGCTATTCAAGATCTCAATATTTTCTGGGTTTGGACATGTGTTGAACATCACAGCGTGCCTGTTTTATCACAACCAAATACATTCTCAATCAAATGTGGTATAAACAAAGACACATGCATTTGCTTTTTTCATAGAAATAATGTGAGAAGAGGCTCTGCCTGGACCATCATTGGAGGTAGAAATGTCACCATTTGGCCAGCCACCTCATAACCAAGTTGCAATTTTTGGCGTCAGACAAGGACTATTTGGTACCGGCACACAACCAATGCTTGCTGGGAGTTCATGGAGGCAATTAGGAGATCCTACTTTGAAACCCTTTTTAAAAATGTACACTCCTTCTCTGAATCATAACTGAGTCAAATCTGAACACACAGACATGATACACATATTTATAGTTTACATTTTACTTACAACCTTTAGAGGATATCATTATCTCTGATCATCCCATCACAAATTAACGTCCAAAGATTGTTTAGAAATCATAAAAAAGACACTCCTTCTAACTCCAGAACTCACGTTTTCCATCAAAGTAATCTAGTGATGCTTAAATATAGTTGCACTGTTGGTGTAATGGAGTTGAAAGAAAAAACAATACCGTTTTACATTTGAAGGGAAACCTTTTAAGGGCTTTCTGTCAAAAAAAGATATATCTCAACAAACAGTGTATGATTGTAACTAGATCATGGATGCCTAAGAGACATTAAATGTCATTGCTTTGAGTTTTAAATAAACACTGTTATGTGTGTTGACACTTGATGTGTGTTTTCTAGGTTACCCAGATGCTTTCTACTGTTGGGTAACCTACATGGGATGCAGTTTGCAGATAACCATGCCATTCCTGTATTTATATTCCAAGTATTCCATTTTAATTTTGCTCTTACTGCGGTATTTTTTTCTTCCATATTGATTTTTTTTTTTCATTTGCCACTTTGCTGTACCTGCTGAAAGCAATATTTTCCACCTCTATTACGACATGTTTTTTAAATCATATTTATGATTAAATAATAACAATAATAATAAAATAATAATAAATGTATTTATCACATTTATTTAATCATTTAATTGTATTCCACAGGAGAATTGTTTTTCATTCCCCAGTTTATGACGCCCTTTTAAAAAGATGGGTTTGCTTGATTGTCTATAATATATATATATGTATATATATATACTTATTAGTATTATTAATAATATATAGTTCCTAATGATTAAGCATTGATGTCCTGTATGATAGAAAAAGTACATGCACATCTTTGACTCGTACCAACAACCAGCCAGTTTAACCAGTTATATCATAGTAATTCAAAACACTGTACTGCCTTATTCTGGCAAGTGTTCCTGAGGACTTTTGCATAAATGGCTGCTAACGCAATCAAATGTGAAACTTCAAAGCTGCAATAAGCAATATTTTTTATATTAACGATGAATCAATTTGCTGTGTTTTGTGTAACATGGGTTGCTCGTAGTTACAAATCCGCAGAGAAGTTGTGTCTTTCAGCTCCTTGTTTTGGTTTTATTGCCCGCAACTTCACTGTTATGGTTCACTCTCACCCCTCTCATCCACCGTGTTTCTAGCTACATCGGGCAGCTGTTTTCATCAAAAAAGCTCAGATAAACCCACTTTACACTATCTGCCAGCAACAAGAAGCAACAAACAATCAATAGCAACTAGCTGGGGGACATAGTGAAGCACTAAGCAGCTAAAGAGCTAGATATTTCCCTTAGGAGTTGGAGGAGAGTAAAACGGAGAGTGAACATTTGACTTACAATCATCAGAATTATATTATTATATCTGCTGAATGTATTTAAATAGGCAAATATATTTGTATTTACGAATCCACGCTGACATTAACAACATTAATGTAAGTGTGCTAGGCTTACCTCAACAGTTAATTTGCACCTGTAGTCCAGAGACAACCAACACTTACCACAACAAAAAAAGGTGATGATTTGTCATTGTTGTGTTTACAGCTTGTTCTGCTGCGCCCAAGTTGCCAAAAAAGAAAAGAAAAATCTAAATCATTCACTGCAGCTTTGCCACGTTGTAGTTCTTGCTCATGAGGCTATATAGGCCAAGTGTGAATGTACAGGTGTATTTTGACTTGTCATATTCATTTTAAAGGCTATCTTTAACCTTTTAAAGACAACTTTTGATCAAAATGATTATGTATAAGTAGTTATATTATGGGAATTCACATTTCAAAATATATATATATAATATATTTTTATGGCGGTTTTTGTGTTGTATTGGATTTAGGGTTGCACGATATGAGGAAAATATGCAATATGCAATAGCACTGTTGAATATGCTGTCAGTATTCTGACAAATGAAAGGAAATCACAAACCCCAACAACTCTAGGCGTGTCTTGTGATATTTTGCAACCTCTAGCAATATGGCTATTGCGCCAGTTGATATTGCGCTCACAATAAAAAAACTATATATTGTGCAGCCCTAGTTGGATTTTATTTCATATATCCAGTGACGAATGATGAATGATGAAATCATATTACAACAAGAAACTGGACTAACAGCAAGAAAGTGAAATACTTGACATTTAAGTTAAAGGCCCCTTTAAGGCCTCTGACACGCTGGTCTTGCTCTGTTTCACCTCTGTCTGGCCGGACTACAGGGGAGCAGGTGATGTGGGCACGATGCCAGCACTGCAGTGTTTGTTTGTTTTTTAGCACTTTGTCTCTATCAATGTTCTCTCAGTTCCTCTCTATATCTACTGTCGTCTCGTTTCAACAGTTAGTGTACAAATTATTATATATCCATCCCCCTGTATCTCTTTCTGTCTCCCTTAAACTAAACGTAATACCTCACAATGGGTAGTTCAGTTCGATTTTTGTCTCCTTTTACATGTGATTGATAATTGATGAGCATATATTAACAGGTGGTTCATACAGTATCTCACATCTAGTTTGCCACTTATAATTTTTGCAAATAACAAACAGTATGGAAAAATACATTCTGAATAGAAAACAGCCTGAACACCTTGTTACCAGTGTTGTTGTCAAATGTAAGATAATTATTTGTCTGTTTGTACTTCTGGCAAAGAATTCTTAGAGATTATGAATGGATTTGGAGCATTGTGGAGGGGGGGATTATGCAAAAGTTTGGTTGGTTATTAGATTTTGCCTGTGATCTGTTTCTGGAATTTTGCCCATGAAACAGTTTTTCTTTTCTACACATGGCTACTCTCCTAATGAGGAGGCCTGACAAATTCAGTCGCTAAAAAGCATGTCTGTGCTATTTTCATTTTCCCATTAGTCTCGCATTGCCAGACCTTCCTCCACAGCGCTGCGGAGGAGGGTCTGGCTAGTCCGCACAGCATTCCTGGATAGAAGAAAAATGTGCTCTGGTTTATTGGCATTTCTTTAAACCGATCACAATCATCTTGGACGACGCTAAGTGCCAGACAGAGCAACGGTGCCTCTGCAAAATAGCCTCGGGAAGGAACTTGTTTTGGCGGAACATGCTCGTTGTTTTAGCCGTGAAACAGATAACTCAGATTCGACAGATAGTCTAGCTAGCTTTCTGGATTTACCCTGCAGAGATCTGAGGAGCAGTTAACCATAGTCCTCAGAAATCAAACAGAGTTTAGAACACCAACACGAAGAAAGCAGAAGGTGATGAACATCTGGCCAAAAGTAAGGGACATCCAGCGGATTTTCTGGCGGCACCGGAGCAATCCCGGAAATTTAACGTCGTCGTTATAGACTATTTTCCCTTAGACTTCTATAGAAACAGACTTCTTTTTGCAACCTGTACATTCACCCCCAGCTGGAAATTAGATAAAGGATTAAATGCATTGCCCAGAAGTTGCCGCTTGGTTCAAATTCATATTTTAAATTTTTTTAAAGCGGGCATGTAACACGGTGTTATATTGCTCTTCAAGAGAGGAAGCTTCACCAGTGTGTGTTGGCAAACTGTCACCTCATTTCAGCTTTTAAGGAACAGTTGAAGTTAAATGCACTGATCAGATAGAAAACACTGAGGAGGAAACATATCAGTGTCCACAATGAGTGCAGGTCTGATGGATTTGCTGTAAAGCCACGCTGGAATAAATGCATTTAAAGGTCCTATGACATGCTGCTTTTTGGATGCTTTTATATAGACCTTAGTGGTCCCCTAATACTGTATCTGAAGTCTCTTTCCCGAAATTCATGCTTGCTGCAGAACTACAGCCACTAGAGCCAGTCCCACAATGAGCTTTTCTTATTATGTGCCATTTCTGTGTCTGTAGCTTTAAATGCTATTGAGGAGGTGAGAGGGGGGCAAGGTGGAGGGTGGGGGTGCGGCCTTGACCAACTGCCACTTTGCTTGTTTGCAAGCCATGATGTCTCTCTCTTTCTCATGGGTGGGCCAAATTGTCTGGGCGGGCAAAGCAGAGAAAGGGGAGGTAACCCTGCATCCTTATGACCTCATAAGGAGCAGATTCCAGATCGGTCCATCTGAGCTTTCATTCTCTCAAAGGCACAGCAGGATTCCCAGGGCTCGGTTTACACCTATCGTCTTTTCTAGTCACTGGGGCACATAAGGCAGGCTGGGGGAACTCATATTAATGTTAAAAACTCCTTTGCTGCCTCTGAGGGACTGTGCTGTTTAAGCCTGTGATGTATCAGCCAGCAATAAAGGCAGATTTATCGTCAGAGTCTCTGTCAAATTGCTTATCACAGTTCCCATGGTTACCACTTCATGTGCTCAGTCTGCAGAGATGTGCATTGGAATGTTTCTATCTGCTGAACCTTACTGCTGGTTTCAGTACCTTTCCTCTGTGCTCAGAGCTGGTTGGACTGCAAAGGCTTCTCAACTCATGTTGAACATGTCCGTGTGTCCTTATATTTAAACCCGTCTTACCTGGAAGGCAGACTCCTGAAAGAATAAAGAATTACAAATTCAAATCAGGCTAAAAGCAAAAACCGTACGAGGCACAAAAGGAGCTGAAATGTAATATTGCGACGATCTTCTAGGGTTGACAATTGGTGCTTTAACAAAATATCTTCACACTTAGATTTTAGATAAATCATCAGTAATGTGGACATAATGTCTAAGTAGGGAAAAGGCGATTTATAGAACAGCTAGAACAGTCTGGTAAGTTCAGAAAAGTACATCACTTTACTGTAATGCAGCTTTTAAAACCAATAAAAGATAACACGTCATATTATGATATTACGATATCCAAAATCTAAGACGATATCTAGTCTCATATCACGATATCGATATATTGCCCAGCCCTATGTAAAAGTACTAGTTCTGCCACTGTGACTGCAGGTGGCTGGAAAAATTACTTCCAATCAATGATAATGGTGCCCTGTAACTGCAAGATGTGTAAAAAAGCAACTTGCTTACTTTGCTATCAAGTTTATCATATGAACTTGGATTTAACAATGCGTTGTATTGTACAGGTGTTTGTGTTATTTTAATCTGGAAAATAATTAGTAGTAAAAGTAATAAAAAGTACAATATTTCCCTCTGAAATGTACTGAAGTAGAAGTATAAAGTAGTATAGAAATACTAAAGTGAAGTACAAGTGCTTCAAAATTGTACTTAAATCTCAGCAGGTGTCTGCATCACCTTTTAACATTCGGAACGCATTTACTCCAGAGATCACTTAAGAGTACTATACACATGGGTTACGACAGTGGGCTAATCAATAAATGTATGAATAATGTGAACGCTAGCACTAGCTGAGTCAACGTTAGTTGAGTCCTTTACAGCTGCCCTTGTTCGAATCCAAGCTGTGTTCCTTTGCTGCATGTCATCCACCATCTCTCTCCCACCTTTCCTGTCTATCCACTAGAGGTGTGAATCTTCATTGATCTCCCGATTTGATTCGATTACGATTATCATGTCTTCAATTCGATATCTCAATGCATCACGATGCGTCAAATACATTTTTCTATTAAAGCCATATAAGATATTTAATTCATAGCTTTTCAAGCTTCAAAAACAAAACATTCTGCAGTGCTCTAATACTAAATAAATTGGATACATATAACTACAGCACTGAGCACATGGCATTTCCTGAATGTGCAAAACATAACAGAATATTTAAACAGAAATGTTGTTAGGCCTACATTAAATTGTAAACAGAAATAATCGATTATGAGCCTGCCGATTATCGATGCAGCATCATCCACGTCCACGATTCGATGCATCGATTATTTAATTAATTTCAACACCTCTACTAACCACTGTCACCTTCAAATAAAGGGTAAAAGCCCTAAAAAAGAATCTTAAAAAAATAAAAAGTACTCTGGCCTGGTGCCGGATTTCCGGCATTTGACTATTTAAGGAAAAAAAAAGATTTGTTTTTGATGCGCTGGGTTTAACCAATCATCTTTGTTCCACGTACCAATGAAACCTAGCCTGACAAGCCAGAGAACTCACCATTGGCAGGGCTCAATCCGAGGGGCGGGATAAACGATTTCAAATTCCCTCTACACGCAAAAGGATAGCGCTACAACCAACCAGAGCAGAACCGTGGGTTTTCCCACCAGCGGAGCTAATTGATAGATTAAACTTTTGCCGTATCCGGTCGGCAAAACTCCGAACACATCTCCCTTTTTTAAGAATTACTTCAGTGCCGTTCTTTGTTCTTTTCTCAAAGAAAAGATTTACGTTACTCGTACGACAGAGTTGTGCTGTGTGTCTTTAATACATGTTAAATGAAGTCATTTTTGTGTTTCATAACCAACCACGATGGTGGCCGCATGCTGTTGAATTCAGTCCCCCTGCAGCTATATTTTAGCAAAGTCATTTGGAGCAGCCTCACATGTCGTCTTTGCTTTGACGTCGGTACAAAATGACTTCAACAGGAGCAGCCGCAGCTCTAAATTCTTGTTAAGGGAAATCCAATCTGTTGGCAACGTTTCTTAGCATGACTGAACAGTTGTTGATTCAGATCAGTATTTTAAGTTCATTCAAACTGACTTGAACTGAACTGAACTTATTATTTAACCTAAGTTTGACTCACATTTTTAAGGCAGCAGAGGAATTCATATTTTTAAGTTGAACCAGCTTGAAATACTTTCTGCTGTACAATTAAAAAGAAAAAGATGATAGATATGATAATTTCAAGGACTTGAGCTGAAATATAGTCATATTTAAACTGTGTTGGAATTTTAATAGATGCAATTTTGCTTCTGAGCGGCTGCAACTTTCCATCTGTACATCATTTATCACATCAGGCTGCAAATAAGTGTTTCGTTAATGCCGAGCGTGAATAACGTTAAATAGAGTGTGAAGCGACAAATAAGTTAAAACAACATACAGAAAGATTGTATTTCTTGCCAGGCAGAATACAACTCTCAGCCCATAGGATCTCAAATGTTCAATTAACATTTCACTTCAGATAAAACACATTAGGACTACGAATATTTATGCCATTTTCTACAAAAGTTTTTGTAAAAGTGGGTTTTTGTCAATATATTTTATACATTTTGTTCTTTTTGTTCTCCACCCCTCCTCCTCTTTCTCCTCGCAGACCATGCAAGCGGCGCGATGCCCGACAGATGAGCTGTCGCTGACTAATTGTGCCGTGGTGAGCGAGAAGGATCTGCAGTCAGGACAGTGAGTACTTATTATCGCCTATTTATCTACGCGGTTTGTCAATTCTGACACACATCCGGGCATCTCTCCAATCATTTTCTCATCTATCCAAACACCCATCCATCCTCCTACCTTATCTCCCATCATTCATCCAGAATGAGGCTCCAGGACTAGCGGTGTGTGATTATCATGATTGTTTTGCATGTATTGTAATAATGATGATTAAAGCTGAAAAATGTGATTTCAAAAAAACAAAAAAACAGCATCTTTTCAACCTGACTCACCAAGTTTCATGTTTATGGTTTTGGTAAGTTTTTTGGTATCTATGTCACACTACCACACATAAGTTCAAGTCCCCATACGGACCAAAGTATGGTGGTGGACTGGTAGCTGGAGAGGTGCCAGTTCACCTCCTGGGCACTGCCAAGGTGCTCTTGAGCAAGGCACCAAACCCCCAACTGCTTGGTGCGCCTTTCCATGGGCAGCTCCCCTCTGACATCTCTCCATTATTGCATGTATAGGTACTGAGCATGTGTGTGTAATTCAGGCCTGTGTGTAATGTGTGTAATAACAACAGTGAAAAACATTGTAATTTCCCCTTGTGGGATTAATGAAGTATAAATTATAAATTATAAATTATTATTATTATTATTAAATTGCAAAACGTTAACGCTAACATGTCTGTGAAATGTAAATATAGGTAAAATATAGGCCTGTTGCAATATGCAATAAATCAGTTAATCGCATGATAAATAAAAATGAGCTCAATAATTTTTAAATGGAAATTATCACGGCAGGGAAAAATTCCATTTCATTTATTGTTTTTGGTTGTGTTTGGTTTTTATCCAAGTGCATTTTTTCTTAACAGAGACTGAGAGTCAATTTAATTTATTGTTTTTGGTTGTTTTGTTCATTTATTGTGGATTTTTAAAATGTTCCAGTGTTAAATATTCTTTAGAATATTAGATCTTTGAAAAGGTGTGCCTGAGTTATTATGCCATTGTCATTATATTAGATGAAAATGGTCTAAGAACGACAATATTATTGTTTATCGCAATATTGTTTAGTGCAACTGTGAAATACGATGTAATGATGGGATATAGCGCCTGACAAACCACAGAGGGTTTTTAGGATTGAAGACACATGCTCATTGCACCAGCACATTTACATACACACATAAGTATTGTTACATAAGTATAAAATAATCAAAAATAAACACACATTAAAAAAGTAGTCAATCGTGGTGTTACATGCAGCCAGATATTATTCACGGCATGAATTTGCACACATTTGTTTTCCACCAAAATTACCTGTTTTCATTTAAAATTAGGTAAAAAACTATTAATTATCCAAAAGAATAAAAGCACACATTATACTTGTTTTAAAAGGGGAGAGACTTGACAGATCTCAAAATAAAGTGTTATCTGAGTTTCTTCTACATTTCTACTGCCATGGCAACTGCAGCCTTGTCGTTATCATCCAGTGCCACCAAGCAGCAATGCTGGTGCCACCAATATGATGCTGTGCATACTTTCTTAAAGTTAGGAATAGCTCCATATTTCTTTTAGGTGGTGATAATTGGAAATTAAATGTTTTGGTAATGAGAAAATGCAGATATTCATAGTCTACTGGCAAGTATGAGCACTTGAACAACCATCAGCGTGATAAGAACTACCTAAAATGATAGAAACCATCTTTGCATGTTGATCAGAAGGGTGATCCATATGTTTTGGCTTCACTTATACAGTCTATGCATCAACCCCTGGTTTCACCCAAATCGCTAGTGGCATAAATGAACCGCTCGCCTAAGTTACATAGTGCGAGAACAGGTATTTAAGGCATATACTGGGAATAAACTCATAAACCATTCTCCCTATTACAGTTAGTTAATTAGTTTTATTTTATTTCTGTGTCATGCCAAACACTTGGCCTATCCCATATGGGGTAACAAGACACCACAAACCTATTTAACAGACATCTTCCACTCGCATATACAAATCATTTGGAGAAATACATGAATACAACATTTTTTTATATATGTATATACACATGCAATAAATGAAAACAAAAATTACATGTCAGAGTACTGTAGCATCAAAATGATTTTGAAGTAGTTTGAAGTAAAATTGTTTAATGTTGCTGTAAAGAAGATTTTTCTAGTAGCCTAGCAACAAGGTAACATAATTCTTTAAAATGAAGGTGTGAAATACCCACTGCAATGATGTCATGCATTCAACATCAACACTAAAAGGCAGACAAAAACAATAGTAAAATATGGATGAAAGTAAAAGTTGAGGTTAAGGACAATGAAGGACAACTGAAAAGAACATATCAGAGAGTGGAGAAAAAAGATGAATTGGTTTTACTCATTCCGTCAATGACAGTCATATACTAGCCAAAAAATAAATGATAACACATTCAATAACCAGGGTCCAACTGTCTCCTACCTCTTCAGACATGTGACTGTGAAGACCACGCCCAATCACAAGTTTGTGTTTACAGTGAAGACCCACCACACTGTGTCCCCTGGAAGCATTGCCTTCAGCCTGCCACAGGTACACTGACACACACACACACACACACACTCACACACATGCACTCGCACACACGTGGCTCATTTTTATTTGTCAGATCATCTTTCCTTATCTTTCTTTCCTTATCTCTCTTATAGAGGAAATGGGCCGGTCTCTCCATTGGCCAGGAGGTGGAAGGTAAATTTGATTGCTGCAAATGATGGTACACAACCATAGACTGTGTAAAATATGAACATAGTCTTAGACCTAAAGGTTTCTAAAGTGCCATAATGAAGCTCAAAGTGGTCGGCTCCGGCTGTGGCCATTTTGGCAGTGTCTGGTGACGACTAAACCAAAAATGGCCAAAGACGTTGAGCATGCAGAGCTGAGGCGGGCTGAATGAAGCCTACACTCTATGCTCACTGCCTGTGACAACAGCCACCTCTCACTCAAAGCGGAAAGCCCTGAATTATGCAGAACTTTAAGCCTGAATATAATTAGTGAGTTATTATAAGTTAGCTATAGAGACCAAACCTTTTTAGGTACTCATTTTTGAAACAATGGGTCCTTGATTTCACACTGAGGTAGACAAAAGAAGACTTCTCAATTCTAACTGGCCACTGTCCAGTTTTCCGGCTAAAATGGCAACTGTCACTGACACATTATTATAGATCCCATCAGATTTTTTGGCAAGACCCACCCTACGAAGCACCCCGATTGGTTGAGGTTAGGCATTGACCTTGAATAGTTAAGGTTAGGATAGCCGATTGGTGAGGGGATAGGACCTGAACAAATCAGGTTCCATTGCCTCGCGAGAGCATGGACGCCTGGCCAATCGTAGCAGGCGAATGCTATTGAAGGGCGGGTCTTGGCTAGAACTGCCATAGGTGCCATAATAACGCCTCATTGACGTAGTTTATCAGCTGTAGCTAGCCAACTAATTCAGCTTATGTTAGCCGCATGAGATGTTTGAAAATGTAGTATCTGGCTGATTTTTAGTTGTTTACAGCTTACTTGTAATAAAACAAAAACTCTCTCAAAGGGCCTTAAATATGCACTTGTGGCTACAATACATGATTGCTTGCTAAAAGAGCAATAAGTGAGCGTCTTCACCAATTGATGATCCATGAAGAAGAAGACATAAATAAATAAAGATGTAGTATTATTCTTGCAGTGTAGAGCTAGTTAGTCCTAGTATTATGAGTATGATAAGGACATATGTACACTTCTAATTGTCTTCTACTTCTAATATCTAACATAATGCTGGCTTAGCTTAGATGCTTTTTTGGTATGTTTTTACTTCTAACATTACAAGAGAAATAGTTTTTCGGATGAAGACCAACTTTTAAGAGCAGGGCAGAGCTGCCAACGCCAGAACTTTAAAAGAATCCAGGATAGTCTTCCACATAGTGGAGAAATATTACACACTGTTAGTTTTAATGAGTGATATGCTAACCCATGGCTTTTAAAGTAGCATATAGGGTAACGACTGTAGGCAGTAAACTAGGTAGCTGGATATGCTAACGATTGTGTTACGTTAGAGCACTTAAACGCACTATTTAATCCATTCCTTGCACTTTTGCTCTCTTTTCTGTTTTTGAAAAGGCTAAAATGTTGCATTTATTTATCTTATATGTTTCGATTTACCCCTGTCTGTCCCCTTAGTTGCCAACTACAACTTTGACAAATCCAAGCAGTGCATTGGCGCCATGACAATCGAAATTGACTTCCTGCAGAAGAAGAGCACCGACTCCTCCCCCTACGACTCAGACAAGATGGCCGCCGAGTTCATCCAGCAGTTCAACAACCAGGCCTTCTCTGTCACCCAGCAGGTTCTTATTCACAAACCTTTCAAATATCCCACACACACACAGGCGTGGAGGGCCCACATACATTTTGCTCTGCAGGTTGTTTGACCATCCTCTTTTGCTTTTCCCCGTCTCTCAGCTCGTGTTCAGTTTCTGTGACAAGCTGTTTGGTTTGATGGTAAAAGATATCGAGGCCATGGATGCCAGCATCCTCAGAGGAGAAACAGCTTCTGGAAAGAAACAGAAGGTACCTGACCGCATGCAGAGCCTGTGGTTAATGTGGTATGGGATTTATCGTCAAAACCAGTGGAGGGAGGAGTTAAACGTGTCACCATTTACAAGCCTTTCTCAAATTAGTCTTTTGTAGAAATGGGTTATCTACCCTGTCCTGTTCAGATAGTGGGTTTGTATATGTATTTTTAATTTTATAAGCCTTCTATTTTTCAGAAAACCCCAGAGAGGGACAGCTGATCTGCCCAAAGTACACATTTTAGCTTTGTTATCTGTAAAGTGGACTGACATACAGTTACCCCTTCATAATTCAACTTTAATTTATACCTAATAGAGAATCAGCTTGAAATTGAATTGCTTTTGAGAAATGAAATGGTCTGGATATCATCTGGAATCAAGGGGATAGAAGCATTATAGTGGCAAACATTGTTGAGTGACATACGTTTACCATATTCTGCCGCTGCTTCATGACTTCTGGTGAATAATTAATTAAAGCATCATCATGATCCTCATATACACCCTCCTCACAGCCGGTCCCCTGCGATACAGAGGAGCGTCCTGCCCCAAATTTATGCAAATGTATGCATTATACTATATTATTTATTAATGCACCTTAATATGGTGGTCCCTAAGGACTGAATGCGACCAGCAAAAGTGCAAACACTGAGAGAAGTGCACTTCAGATCGAAAAATGCAACAGATACTAAAACACAAAGTTGAAGGTTTGTATTATTTATTTTATTTAACCTTTATTTTACAAGGATTATTCCCATTGAGATCCAGACTCTCTTTCACACTGGAGTCCTGGCCAAGACAGCAGCATAAAATAATACAAAACAGCAAATAACATCAAACAATGAATTAGCGGTGTTCAGTAATAGAACATGTGCATTCAGTGTTCAGATGACCTGACATCCTGTTTTTATAATCATTCATGTTAATAAAATAATTTTGTTTCAGGTGACTCTGTAGCTTACAGTTGAGACCAACCAAAACCACATTCAATGATACATAAATCCAGAGAAATTTGCTCCAAATTCAGAAATGCATCAAATGCTATCAGGAGAAGTGCATTTTAAATTTAAAATTGCTGAAAATACCAAAACGTTAAAGTGGCTATATTTAACTTCATCAGTTTGTTGATTTCAGCGCCCCCTTTGGACAAAAGCGGTAGTGTTTATACGCGTTAGCTTTACGGGGAGGTCATATAGTTGCGATGATTGTTTTTGCTCAGACAGATAATTCATTTACAATAAGAGAATATGTTACAGATGCATCGTTGCATTTCAAGTGTTGCATACCCACGTGTCAAAACCAGACATGCTACAAATAACCAATCATGTATTAGTTTTTATTTTTCTGCATTTCTGTGGATATTTGTTGCATTCTCACATTTGCAGTATGTTTTGCAGTATGTTATTTTCCTCACTGGTGGTGCTTTTGGTCTTGTACATGTTTTAGCCGTTGGACCCACAGTGCATTTATATTCTTCATGTAAATGAGAGTCCTCTCAGCTAATCAGGAGATGGAGATATTTCAGGACCATCAGAAAGTCCAAGGAAGAGATGGCCTTCTATTAGCCAAATTGAATAAAAAGTGATCTCTGGGCCATGGAGAAAAGAGGGACATCAGTAACACCACAGATGTAGAAATAAATAGATGAATAATTTGATGCTACCGATAATAACTCTGTTTTCTCCGACAGATCGACATCGGACTGATGGTGGGCAACAGCCAGGTGATCTTTGAGAAGGCAGAGAGTTCATCCCTCACACTAGTTGGTGCGTTCCTTATTTCCCAAAACTTAATTGACCTCAGGATCAGTGCCCAGTTCCATAAACTACCTTCAGTTGCACAAAATATTTCCCTAAGCTCAGCGATCGTTTAGAAGCATTGCATAAAGCTTCTTAGGTTGTCTCCTTGCCTAAGTGTGAAGACTAAGGCATTCACGGTAGTCACTATCATAATACAGCACATGTGCACTTTTAGTTACCATGGTTACGCTTCACTCACATAATCATTACTTAACGCTACTTGACAGCATCATTGTCAGTGTTAGTCTTCTCCACAAATGGACAACAAAGAGAATACAAAAAGAGAAAAATAGCCAAACTGGACAGAAGAGAATATGGAAAGCACATATTCCAAAGTAACGTTGACTTACTTTACGTAAGTTGTTGTTCAACGTCCGTTCAACGAAGTTGTTGGTCAAGTCTGCTGGCCAGTGGGGTTTTTCCTGTCCTGAAAAATGCATCTTGGTATTTTCTCCTCCTCTTCAATCACCATTCAGCCATTGTCTCATGTTCCACAGTTTTTTTCACTCTTAAGAGACTGATCCCTTAAAACTTTCAGTGGGAAATGGGTACTAAGGACCTTCTAGCAACGCATAAGGTAATATTTAAGTTCTAAGTAGCTAAGGGCGAACACTGAGAGGTCAAAGGATTTTTTACTTGCAGCGTCCTAAGGAAATCCTTATGCTGAATTGATGCAACTCATTGTTTTCTAAGGCATTCTAACATGAAAATTTAAGGACCATTTTTAAGGATTTTAAGGGGCAAAGAGAGTGAAATATATCACTAAATCAAGGCGGTAAATATTGTCAGAACTCTTTTTTTATATATATCTCTTAGCATGTAAGTGTAATGTGAAGTTTTATTTATAAAAAGCTGAGACATTTCAGTGCTGTACAAGCCTCATGGTAAACTCAGGGGGCTGCATGAACAATATGAGGGGCTTTGGAGCCATCATGCAACAGTATCTTACAGTATCTATTTCCTCCACAGGATGGCAGTAAGAACAAATTATTCATAGATGCTTCATCTTCCACAAATCACCGGTCTGCTAAGAATAAGGCCAAGAAAGACTTATTGACCAAACTTGTCTTTTCTTTTATGGTTTTTAATTGATTCTTGAGCTACTGAAAAACCTTTTTCCTTCCCATCTGACAACATCCTGATACATGGTTTATTTCCTCATAGAGTAACTTGCTTAAAAATATATATGTGTGTATATATATATATCTATCTGTGAATTGCTGGCCAAGTAGTTCCCTTATGTCTTTTAACAGGAAAGGCAAAGACCAAGGAGGCACGACAGACAATCATCAACCCAGAATGGAACTTTGAGAAGATGGGAATTGGAGGTCTGGATAAAGAATTCTCCAGCATTTTCCGCAGAGCCTTTGCTTCCAGAGTCTTCCCTCCAGATATTGTGGAGCAGATGGGTGAGAAACCCTTTCTATCTTCTGTTTGGTCACTTTTCATATGTTTGAACCTGCCAGACTGCCTTAGTGTTGCTTATTTTTAGTGCTGAGACTGTACGTCCACCATGCTTTTATTGGCTTATTACGAGACATTTTGTCACTATGTCTCTATTTGTCTTTGTATTTATGAGATTTCAACACATCTATCTGTCCTTTGATCACATATATGTTATGCAGGTACTCTCATTTGCTTTGTTTTTTGATTTTCCTGTAAATTAATTGTTTTTTCAACTAACAAGTGAATGTAATTATGGGAGAACACCTTGGTTAGTCACAGGGTTAGTCACAGTACAAAAGCAGCTATTTTTTTCTCACACACACACACACACACGCACACAGCAACATACTATTTATTCCTTGGTTTTATGAGTCATTTATTAATGTGGTTTCTTCTCCCTCTGGCTTCAAGCAATAAACTATTTTATAACATTCATACATCCTTTTCTCCTCCTCCCCTGCCTCGTAACTGCTTCTTCCTCTGACTTCTTCCTTTCTTTCTTACCTTCCTCTTTTGTGATTTTTTGGCACTTTTTATTTCCCTCCATCTTTCTTTTGTTCCTTCCATTTTTGTCTTTCCTTTCTCTCTTTTTCTTCCCTTTGGCATTTGTCATCGCTCCCTTTTCTCCTTGTTCCAGGGTGTAAGCACGTGAAGGGCATCATGCTGTTTGGGCCTCCAGGCTGTGGTAAAACACTGATGGCCCGGCAGATCGGCAAGATGCTCAACGCCCGCGAGCCTAAGGTGGTCAACGGCCCCGAGATCCTTAACAAGTACGTAGGAGAGTCCGAGGCCAACATCCGCAAACTGTTCGCTGATGCAGAGGAAGAGCAAAAGAGGGTGAGAGAGACGCTCAATGTGCTTTATTTATAGGATCAATTTAAAAAAAAACTCAAATTCATAATTTCTTAACCCGACCTGTCTCCAGCTGGGAGCCAACAGCGGACTCCATATCATCATCTTTGACGAGCTGGATGCCATCTGCAAGCAGAGAGGCACGGGCGCCAGCAGCACGGGCGTGCACGACACCGTGGTGAACCAGCTCCTGTCTAAGATTGACGGCGTGGAGCAACTTAACAACATCCTGGTCATCGGTCAGTAACATCAGAGGGAAATGATTCACAGTATTTGTCATCCTCGCCAGCTGTGTGAGACATTATACTGATTGGGGGCCAGGGGCGCGTTTCACACACGCTTTACCACTCAAATCAAACCACATACTTGGGATCGATGCATGAACATGCAAGAGCCCTGTAGAACTCTGCGACAATCGCTTCTACACAGTGCTCGCACATTGCTTTTATGAAGTGGGTCCCAGATTGTAAACCTTGCAGTGATATTTATTTTCCGTGCATCTTTACGGTCAGATGACATTTTATGATGATAGAAATGCTGAAACCATCATAAAAGCAGATGAGTAGAGCTCCACAGACATTAGAGAATATATACCAAAGGAGCATTGTAGCGGTCCTGAAGGCTCTCGGTGGCCCAGCACCTCACTATGTTGATTTCTTCGTTTAAGTTGTCACCTATCTTCTGAATTAAAATAACTAAATAGCAGAAAACAAATACAGTCTACTGACAGCTTTGGTTCAGAACAATGGGCCTAATGTAAGAACATTTTTCTATTCTTTTCTATCTCTAAATCTTTTTCTATTCTAATTCTAATCTCTCTTTTTTCCCGGGGAGGTTTGTTCGTATCAAGTCAGATTCACCAAACTCTTAACTGCACCGATTTGATATGCACTCATGAGATTTGATCATTCGCATAATCCACGCCCCTAATCCTGTGAAAGAAATGAAGAGTGAAAAGTTTGACATGAAGTGATATACTCATAGGCAGTATATAAACTGGAGTGGGTGGCTGTTTGACCTATCTATTCCTATTGATAAAGTATAATAGGGTAAATCCTGTATAGTGTATACACTTGTAGCTGTTATGTATCTTTGTAAGTCATTGTAAGTCGCAAGCCCCCGGGAAAAAAAGAAATAAAAAAGGGCTCCCCGAAGGCCACGGTATAGTTCGAACACTGGCTATAAGTGTCAAGACAATCGGCCCAGAAGTTTCTCCGTAATCCTGCTGACAGACAAACCAACAACCAGAAATGAAACATAACCTCCTTGGCAGAGTTTTTTTTCATCAGCATCAGTTCCATAAGTCTGCCCTCCTTCCTGCCTTCTGTCAATGTGTGTCATTTTCTCTTTCTCTCCAGGTATGACCAACCGGCCTGACTTGATAGATGATGCCCTGATGAGGCCTGGCAGGTTTGAGGTCAAGATGGAAATTAGTGAGTGCTATGGGACCTTTTCTCTTTCTCTGTTCAGCTCCAAGTCTTTTTCTTTAGAAACAACTCAGATTGAAATTCTGCTTTGAGTTAGTGTCCTATCCATGACTTCAAAATGCTGGCCATTTTCCTCACCATATTTCCGTATATTATTATTGCGTATATGGTAATGAGATGGGTGTGTCCATGTACAATACGTGCAGGGTTTGTTTGTGTGTGTAACCTAAGTCGAGCCATCAAGAGGACTATGTGGCTAGCTAGCGTAATTGACAATGTTGTTACTGTAGCTAAACACACTGAGCACCAACCTTTTCAGCTAGCTACGTAGCTGAGGCTTTCATCATAAAACTACACCATATAATAATTAATATTTATTATTAAATAAAATGACTAAATTATTATATAATATTATTAGGGCCGGGACTCGATTAAAAAAATGAATCTAATTAATTACAGGCTTTGTAATTAATTAATCAAAATTAATCGCATTTTAATTGCATAAATATTTGACCTGAGAACAGTGAGAAGTAATTTTTTTCACATGTATTTTTAGTATACCATTGAATAATGACTGAATACATAAGCTTAAGCAACACAATATTGTTTATTTTTGTTCAACCAAGTCCAGCAGACCAGTGCAATTTTTGCCATTAAGTGTAGCAATAGCATATTTAGAAATATAGTACATTTCAGAAATTCAGGTAGCCTATAGGTAGGTAGACCTTCTTTTTTAAGTAAAACACAATACTTTCAAGTACATTCAGACTTAGTTACCCTGGTCCTTAAACCAGTCATCTGGTGGAGTGTAGGTTGGGTGTGGGTCCTTGTACTCGGAGTCGGGCTAACGTCCACGCTAGCTGCTAAATGTTTTGCGTTGAGGTGATACTTGAGGCTCGATGTGCTGCGGTGATATGCGAATTCCTTGTTGCATAGCTTGCACACAACCATGCTCTAATCGACGCTTCCATCCGTTCGTTTTTTGTATTAAATACACCAAAAAAGTATGAACTACATACTAAATCTAATCTATATAGCATATTTGTCATAATTTAAACAAGTCTCCCGAAGAGAAACGGGTATCTCTCTCTCCCCCACCTCTGCCGGCTGCGTTGTGTGTGTGTGTGTGTGTGTGTGTGTGTGTGTGTGTGTGTGTGTGTGTGTGTGTGTGTGTGTGTGTGTGTGTGTGTGTGAGTGAGAGAGAGACGGCCGGACAACGAGGTTGTCAAGCCCGCAGTCAGCTGCCGACTGTCGCCTCACTTCATGGAGCTTCTCACCTCCGAAAACTTTGAAGCAAATTGTCAATTCGGCATCAATTTTCGCAAGACTGCCAATATTTGAAATGTTAACAGTTAATTTCTCGCCTAAAACGTTGTCAAAAGTGAATTTAGTGATGAATAAGATGACGAAAATTGTTACAATTGTCCCGTTGTTGGTCTGTCTGTACCGGAAACTCGACCCTCGTTGATCTAGGTCCCTATGCTGAAAAGGGAACAGCGAAAAGACCCTGCCCTGAAGTAGGAGCTGAAAGAGTTACAGGAACTGCAGCCAGAGGAACTTAAAAATCCCCAAATTGGTCCAGACTGAACACAAGAAAAAAAGAGTTCTAGGAATTTTATGTTCTAGGAACTGCAAAAATCCCTCCGGTCGGAAAGCGGCTGATGTTCCCAGGGTGCTATGTTCCCAGGGACCAATGTTCCCAGGGTGCTATGTTCCCAGGGACCTATGTTCCCAGGGTGCTATGTTCCCAGGGACCTATGTTCCTAGGGTGCTATGTTCCTAGGGACCTATGTTCAGGGACCTACTGTATGTTCCCAGGGTTCTATATTCCCAGGAACCTATGTTCCCCAGCTCAATATCCTCTTAATATTACACATTAAGGAGACTCTTTAAAGGGTTTTGAATTCTTCTACAGGTAAAAGCATACTGATGTTATACTAAATATAATGTCCTCATATTAGTCTGAAAGTATTCTTGACTTTAACCATTGATATCTCCACAGTAACTGAACGGATTTTTACTGTCCTTGTCCCTCCGTTCTTCCCTCACTCCTTCCATTCTTTCAACTCAACCCCAACCTCTCTCCCTTCGACCTGTCAACACTCATTTTTTTCATTTCCATACCCTGGTCTATCTTTTCTCTTCACCCATCTTCTTCTGTCCCTCGCTGCTTCGTCATCTCACCTCCAGGTCTGCCTGATGAGAAGGGCCGTGTCCAGATCCTGACCATCCACACCAACAAGATGCGAAGCTTCAACCTGCTCGCTCCCGATGTCGACATCAAGGAACTGGCAGCCGAAACTAAGAACTACAGCGGTGCCGAGCTGGAGGGGCTGGTCAGGGCTGCTCAGTCCACCGCCATGAACCGACACATCAAGGTCCCTTTGCACACAAAGTGTGCCAAATACAATGTGTCACAATTCACAGTGTGTCCACTGATTTTTTTTTAATGATTTATGACATAAAATAACGTGTTGAAACCACAGCCAGTGTGGTCTTTAAAATGAAATTATAATAACAGTTTGCACAGCCAATAGGGGTTTGCAGATTAGCATGCTAGCAGATTAGCTTGCTAGCGTTAATGCTAGCTCAGCTACCCCCAACGTTCAAGTGACCCTCGCCTTCCAGCTCATAGCGGTCTGCAGGTATAGCCCGCAACAAACTGATTGACTTACTCTAGGGCAACATTAAACTTACTCTTTACATTACTCTTTACATTACGGGAACCACGATGGTAAGATTTGATAACATATCAATTCCACCAAAAAACACGTGATTTTTGTTAGTGGGAAAGTCCATTCTTGACCTTAGAATAGTCATTTGACAAAATAACTACAAGTCAAGGAGTACTTACGGTACTTGCTTTCTCTGGAGCTTTCACCCACATATCGCAGAGAAGTGGAAGTGGTTTGGTAGCCATTGAGTAGTCATTATGTCACAAACTGAACAGACTCTATGACAAATAAAAAATAAACAATAAAAAGCTGATTAGTGGAGCTTGAGTTAAAAACAAGTTCCAAAAACACTGGTTCCCACTTTTCCCATGCTTTTGTTAGACTCCTGCCTCCTAAATGTCCACGTTTTATAAAATGATCAGGTTTACTTTGAAGCTCTTCCCTTCTAAGCCACAGAAGACATTATCAACGTGTTTTAAGTAATTTAGCAAGAAAAGCCATTCAAAAATGACAGATTAGTCGACTAATTGGCTAAGAGGGTGCAGCCCTATTTCTGAGTCATGAGTCCCTTGAACCTGACATTGTTTTGATGCAATTTCATCTGTATATTCTTTTTCAGGCCACATCTACAGTGGAAGTGGACATGGAGAGAGCAGAGAAGCTGCAGGTCACCAGGAGTGACTTCATGGGATCCCTCAACAATGACATAAAACCTGTATGTATTAGGTCTTTGTAGAGTTTAAGTCTCTGACTGCAGAATGCAGTTTAATCATGTAATATTAAAAGGCGGAACACAGTTCCTAACACTTCCTATGTGTTTTTATCCAGGCGTTTGGTACAAACCAGGAGGATTACTCCAACTACATCATGAACGGCATTATCAAATGGGGTGACCCAGTCACTCACGTGCTGGACGATGGAGAGCTGCTGATACAGCAGACCAAAAACAGTGATCGCACACCACTGGTGGCTGTGTTATTGGAGGGTAAGAAACCACAAACATGAACACATACTGTGTGCAGTAAATGGCACTACATACACTAAAACATACACTAAATTCATGTTTAGTCAAATAAAAGATGTTATTAAATCAATTGTGGTGTTGTTAACAGTTTTGCCAAAATTGCTACTATCTGACTTTCTACAAGATTAAATCCAATATCCTGATACTCCAGATCAATAAGGTCATACAATGATTTGCACTATTCAGAAAGGGAACAATAGCATGTGTGGCTCGAGCTTCGTCAATCATTTCAAATGCTTGTCTTTGAGTCTGACTGGAATTAAACACAGAAAGTAGCCGTCTCAAATGGGGCATGCTCACCTTTCACGGCAGCTGGATTCTCGCGATATCACAGGATCTCGCCAGAAACGCGGGATCACACATTACACGAAAATCCATCTCGTCAGGCTTCAAGTAATGCGTTTGTGTCCAAACGCCCAGCCTTTCAACCAATCAGCATCAGAGTTTAGATTCTCTGTCCGAGCCCAAGCCCGAACTTGGCCGATATTACCCGCCACTATCCTCGGGCCGGGCTGGGCAGGGCTGGCCCTTGATCAACCATTTGTGTTTTTTTAAGCATTACTTTATTAGCCTAATTGGGTGGGGAGAAAGCTATGCCATAATCACGCAAGCACGCATCACACCGGGCCTGCTGTGCTGTATTGTGTAGCTTAAGTGCAACGTGGAGCTTGAAGATGTAAAGAAAAAAATGAAAACAGGAGAATTAACTTTGAGCAAGTTTGGAGGGAAGTCGGAGGTATGGTCAATGACGACATATGTGTTGGCTTTGTCGAGTGCATTTAAGTGCTGCACGCTGCTCGCCTATGACAGCAAAAAAAAACACGGACTACAACGATTAACAGACACATGAAGCAGGCTTCCATGGCAGAAAAGATGATAGCCTTCAACGTCCTCTTTTGTTATTTCTCCAAGCATACCACTTCTTAGCAGATTTATGCAGTTCAAACAACTCAGAATTGTAGTTGAGAACTTAAGCTGTAACGGCCCACGTATTAAATAATTGTCGGGTTTAAATCGGGCTCGGGCTCATAATTCCAGTTAGTGTGTCCGGCCAGGCTCGGACACAACGTGCACGGGCTCTGGTCCGATCTAAGCTTTAATCAGCGTCCTGTGTGGAGCTACTTGCAGCTACGGGCGTGGTTTAGACAGTTTAGTTACAGAGAATATTTGGTTTAGGCGTATGTGATGGCTGCGACTGTTGGTTCTAAACAACAATGGCGGATGTGATAGACAGATTATTCATCTAATCACCTGCCAGATGATTTCCAAACAGTTTTCAATGACGGCTTTTCAGATAGTTCTGTGTTAACAAACCCATCTAGTGCGTCAGGCTAGGGTCAGGCAACTTATTTGCTCTAAATGACTCAAATGACACCCCAGCTTTCACCCCACCAAATAGCTACACAAATACAAACACATGCTAGTGCAGTAAATTGTACCCCTCCTCTCCTCTCAACCCACACACACCCAGGCCCACCCCACTGTGGAAAGACGGCCTTGGCAGCTAAGATTGCAGAGGACTCGCAGTTCCCCTTCATTAAGATCTGCTCTCCAGACAAGATGATTGGATACTCAGAGATCGCCAAGTGCCAGGCAATCAAAAAGGTAAGTGCTGCCGTGTGTTTATCCCTTGTAGAATGTCAGCAAACAAGGAGACGTTTGCATTTAATAACAATGACTTATGGAACTAATTGTCCCTGCCTTTTATTGTCTTAGCTTTGTTCATTTCTTCAATCATTTGTCCCTCCCTCCCTCCTCCCTCCCTCTGTTTCAGGTCTTTGATGATGCTTGTAAGTCCCAGCTCAGCTGTGTGGTGGTGGATGACATTGAGCGTCTGCTGGACTACGTCCCCATCGGGCCTCGTTTCTCCAACCTGGTACTTCAGGCTCTGCTGGTGCTGCTGAAGAGAGCTCCGCCAAAGGTCAGAGTCAAATCACACGAAAAGACCCAAATCACACGAAAAGACCCAAACCAAGTATTGTGTGTGTATCCAAAGCCTGATATATATTCTTCCTCTGTGCCATAGAGCTCCATTATTCTCCAAAAACTATTAAAAACACATCAGTGAGCCACGCTGTTGCACTGGATGGCATGTTACTTCATTACCCCCCCCCCCCATAGGGCCACAAGATAAATTAGAGGGATCATGGGTACATAGATTTGAAAAAGCATAAGAGATATGTTTCTGCTAATCAAAATCTTGTGTCTCCAATGTCTTGGGTGTAAGTTCAACACACAGGGACGGGAAGTTGGGAAGTCTTGAGAGATGGACTAACACAGTGTTGGTTTTGGTCTTGTCGTGGATTGGTTGACAAAAAGAAAAAATAAAGAATAAATAAAATGAAATACAAATATTCTTGTTTTCTTGCAAAGAGTTAGATTAGAAGATCAACACTTATCTCATGTCTGTACGGATGATAATAGCAGCCGATTACATTAGCTTAGCATAAAGACAAGAAACATAGGGAAACAGCTAGCTCTTTGTTTAGTCTGTACCAAAACTGACGTGCAAAAACAACATATTGTGGTTTTGGGGTGGTAATGTGCCTTTTTTTTTGGCATGGCGCACTAGCCAGGCTAGCTGTTTCCCGTTTCCAGTTTCCAGTTTTTATGCTAAGCTAAGCTAACTGGCTGCTTGCTTTAGCTTCATAGTTAACGGACACATATGAGAATGGATATTTTTGTGGCAATAAAGTCAAAAAAGCATATTTCCTAAAATGTTGACTATCCCTTTAAGATGACTGCTGTATATTATATAGTAATCAGGCAACAAAAAATATCACCCTATAATATTTTCTGTTTTGAGTTTTCCCCTTAAAGCTTTTTCTTTCGTGTTTCAGTGCTTATTTTCTTATATTGTTTTACTTATATTGTAATATTTGTTCAAGGCAAAATATGTATCAAACCATTCTAAATTAAGTATTGTGGAGCCTCAGGGTGTCCCATCTTACAAATCGTATCCTACAGACTAAAGAAAAAAATCTTTGTTTGGTACAGATCCTTGCAAAAAATCGCACTATATTTATTTTAATTCATCTAAATTTTAATATTTGTCAATAATAATGAGAATAATGATAGAGAAATGATCATTTCCTCCAATATCATGAATCCTATCGCAACTGCAATATCAGTCCAAATAATCGCAATTAGATATTTTCCTCATGTCGTTATTGCACAACCATGACCCATATAAATCTGCTGAAATTAAAATCTTAACTGTGCCTGTGGTTGTAGCTGTCGAAGCTCACGAGGTTTTACACGTGTAAGCTTGGGAATGTAATTTGCCACGTGGTGTAATTAACAAAGCGACGACACAAATAGTTTATTCTTTTTTTTTTTCCTGCAGGGTCGGAAGCTGCTCATCATCGGCACCACCAGCAGGAAGGACGTGCTGCAGGAGATGGAGATGTTGGACGCCTTCAGCACCACCATCCACATCCCCAACATCTCCACCGGGGAGCAGCTGGTCGACGCTTTAGAGGTATTCACACACACGCGCGCACACACACACACACACACACACACACGCACAGACACACAAAACACATTTGGTTGCTTGAAGGTTGCTCACGATTTTCCGCCCATACACACAAGGACACAAAGATAAATGTGGTGCATAATAAATACCCATCCCCCATTTTCTCATTAGTGTATGTGAGAAGGAAAAGAAAAAAACTACATTCACTTAAGGTACTGAAAGAAATTCAAGTGTTGTAAATGTTATTAAAAGGATGTTTCACCGGCGGTCCTTCTTTATTTTGCTTTTCGTTTGGAGGTTTCAAAGGTAGTACCTTTCTAATGTCTCTGTTGTCTTTGTAGCTGCTGGGGAACTTCACCGATAAAGAGCGGGCCAACATCGCCCATCAGCTCAAAGGGAAGCGAGTCTGGATCGGCATCAAGAAGCTCCTCGTGCTCATCGAGATGTCACTGCAGGTACGGGAGACTCGCCGAAGCAGTGGAGCAGCTCTTAAAGCACCATGCATAAGTGATGTGATGTGTAAGATCTTAGACAGTAGTCTACATCGAAACCAACCTACAGCCCTGCCAAGAAATACTCTGGCACATAAACCCCTATAAAACCAATTTTTTTACAGATAAAAAAATAGATAAGTTGACTTTGTAACCTTAAGACAGAGCCAGGTTAGCTGTTTGCCTTTGTTTTGCTCTTTGTGCTGTGCTAAGCTAACCGACTGCTGACGGTAGGTATACTATATTTACCAGACAAATGTGAAAGTGGTATAGTGGTGTTTTGTCATCTTAGTCTTGGCAAGAAAGTGAATAAGCGTATTTCTAAAAAAAAAAAAAGTCTATTAGTACTATTCCTTTAAAGGGATACGTTGTGAGTAAAAGTGAGCCCACAAAAGACAAAAAAACAACCTAATTACTTGCACTGAGACAAAAAATGCGTTGGCCCACCTATCTACAGCCAGGGTAGACCGTGATAAGCCCTATTTCAACAAACGGTGGCGTATTCCTTTGAGGTTAGTGAAGCTACTGTTTGTGCTCAAGTGGCCCAGCTGTGGTGGCTGGGAGATTTCTGATGTGAGCCGTATTGACTTTTGCTGATGGTTTTTTTCTACTGTCAACAGTTCAATCTCTCTCTCCCTCTGCTTTCTTTTACTGTCTCCAGATGGACCAGGAGTACAGAGTGACCAAGTTCCTGTCTCTGCTCAGAGACGAGGGGGCGTGAGTACAAGCGCTCTTCGCCAATCACAGCCCTTTTCATTGCCTGTCATCAGCTTCCATCGACTTAAACCCTCTTTTTTTATCCTCATCTTCATCCATTTTTTTTTTATGTTTCTCCTGCTATTACCCCTACCCCTGTTTTCTTTCGACTGTCATGTGTACATTCATGATTGTTATTCCCATAAACATCGTTGACAGAATGTACTTTGAACACAGCTCAGTAATGTCACACCTGATTTTAAAGACTCCAATCTTGTTTTCCCCACACTGCACACAGAGTAATCCTAACAGTGCAGAAAAAAGGCTAACAACCAGTCTCCTTAACGGCTTTATTTTGCAATCACCAGGTTGAACGAAGGCGATCAAATCCGAATTTAGGCCGTCGGTCGCTCTTGCTGCGCACTGGTAAGGTCAACAGCAAAGCAATGAGACTAGCGGCTGAAGGTTAGGAGTACAAAACCTGTAGCTTGTCAGTTAGCTATTAGATTAGCATTTTAACCTTTCTTTTTGTTACTGCTCTAGGATTTTGATTGCAGAAGCAGCTTCAGGTAACTGTTTTGAATGGGGCCTTTTCACACCTGAAAGTCCAAACCAAGGTCCGGACCGAGGTTCATGTTTTCTTTACATCAAATACATTTGATCTGTTTAGTTCTGGTTTCACACTGCAGTTATGAAAGCGCACTAAAGAACTATACATGACATAACCACGTCCCATCGCCATCACATATGTATATATATATACAGTCACTTTGTCTAACAGTTGCCACTTTGGACACAGGTGACATGTACGTGAAAATGGTAAATACTAAGAAAGAAGAGTCAGCAAATGAACTCAGTAGTATCAGTTACACAGCAATATCTACGTACATTTAGCTAACATTAGCTAATGTTAGCCACCATAGGCTACTGGTCATATATCAGACTGAGAAAGGTTGTACACTAAAATGCTTGAGGTTATTGGACAGAGTGCCAGTGCTTTATATTTCTTAAGCATTAAATTAGTATTTTGTAAGAGAAAAGGTATGTTAAGTTAGACGACCCTTTGCCCCTCCATCTTTACATCTCTTTCATTAGCAAAATGGATGTTTACATGGATATGTGAACACCCAGTGTATCTTACATCCGTCTGCCCCCTACAGTTGATCATCATCATACAGTTTTTAGTTCTTATTTCTTAACCAGAAATGTATTGAATTTATGTAACATGGCATTCCAAATGTCATGCAAGCATTGCATTTTTTACTCCCCTTCATCTTTATTTTACTGTTGCAATTTCTGACTCATTTGTATTCATTTGTGAACATGAATGATTCTTTAGAGTGTTAAGATTTTTGAGCATTGTTTGGCTTTCATAATATTGAATATAAGTTTCAATCCTGCTACTTAAAGTACAGAGTTCAGGAGTCGGTTGCACCAGCTCTTCGTAAGTCAAAACTTGGCGTAGTTATTAGTGTTTACTAGATAATGAATGACTTAATTAAAATGGCTTGCACCACACATATGACGTGCAATAACACAAGTTCTTTTGTAGAGATTAGTTCTTACTAAATATTTACATCCAGTAACTGCCAAGAGTTAATATGAAATATAGTCGACATATCTGACCTGACACTCAAAATGCTACTTATAAAGGGTTTAAACTGGAAGAGTTGCAAAGATACTAAATGTATATCTGTCATCAACCCAAATAAAATCTATTCAAAGAAAGATGCTTAAAGGTCCCATAGCATGAAAATTTCAAGGCCACACCCCCACCCTCCACCTTGCCCCCCCCCCCCCCGCCTCCGTCTCCTCTTCAATAGCTACAGACACAGAAATGGCACATACTAAGGAATTGTGGGACTGGCTCTAGTGGCTGTAATTCTGCACCAAGGCCTTTAAATATTTTCAGTGGCACTCATAATCTGGTTTATTTTCTTTGAAAAATATGTGTCTAGTGGAAAATCTGATTGGCTGGTAACTTTAAAAATGTACTAGCCATGTTGGCTGGTGAAAAGTTAATTTAAAGCTATATATATATATATATATATATATATATATAGCGGTATTATAACGGTATTATGAGGAAAATGGGATTTAAATAAAAAATGAAAGGTAGCCAGAGGTTTCTTAGAACTTAAGAAGAACTTTACACATAAACGTGTGCAGCAGTAGTGATTTTACAAATAGCTGTTGCAACCCTAACCTGGTTGCCCCTGGTGGAAATCCCAGAGTAGACGGCTGGAGTGACAGCCTGCGGGGCTCCAGTGTAATCTTTTAAGACTATTTTTGGATGGCACGTTGGAGAATTGATGCTTGCCATGGTGTCTTGGCAATATAACAAATCTATTAAACCTTCCATACACAGAATAAAGAGTGCATTGGTCTCAGAAGTAATCAGTGAGTAATGGTGTTACATTGTGGCTCTCTTCTTGTTTTATAGCCGGTTAAACCCTGCTCGTGGTTTTTTATTTTACTCAGGACACCGCCCAGCGTTGTGCTGGTGTTGTGTGAGTACACTGGAGTTTGTTGAGTGGGCCGCTCTTTAAAAGGGAGCCCTTTGGGGTGGGGGAGTAATGCAACACAACCCACAGTAAATTGAAAGAACGTCTTCTGTTTTTTCCTCATTCTAGTGATCGCAGCTTCTATGAGTAGAGGGGGTGGAGGATTGAAGCAAGCATCGGGCCACCAACAAGCCATCTGTTGGACAAAATGAGGAAGAGGAAGAAAAGAGCTGCCTCTTGTCCACCCACCCAGTGATCCATGCGTCCGTCTATCTACTTAAATACACACCTGGTCAAGAAGAGGAACACACAAGTCCTCCTTATCTCAGCATGTTTCCGCAGTCAATATCGCTGTACCATCAACTTTACTTCATTGACATATCACAGGAAGGTACTGGAAGTCGTACTGTTAAAAATAAAATCAGTTATCTGTAAAGAAATCACAATAGATGATTGTAAAAAATTTTCAGTTTTGTGCATTGTGCGTAAAAACAACCCAAAAAAAGAAGCCATGTATGTTTTCAGCTATAGTATTTGTTGTATTGGTTGCATATCCCTCGTCCTCCTAAAGATAATTATTGTTAGTACGATATGTATCCTCACAAACACAAGCGGAATCAAAAGAATCCCAAACTGACTGAAAATCCCCAAGCTATTTGAATATTTAAGACTTGAATCTATGAGATGCTTTTAGTGAATATGTAGTGGCTGTTCCATGTGTAAATGTAAACCCTTTAAATACAGTGTGTAACTTGTTGATGTTCTGTACATAGTATATATAGACAAAATGCAGTATGACAAGAATTTAAATGATCGGTCTCAAGTCTATTTCGTACTACATCAGTATGATTCTTCCTCCCGATTACTCCAGAGATGTTGACTTTACCAGGTTACTGTAATAGTGAAAGTAAATGTTAGATTGTTGGCCTGTCTGTCCGTGTTGCTTACAGTACAGTTAAGTCTAGCTATTGTAGCGACGGCATCATCAGTGTTAAACTTAAAAAAATTAAAAAAAAACAGTTCTACACTTTTAACATTGCCTCAGAAACCTTTAGTACTTATCTCAGCGGGTCTTCGTGGGAACTCAAAGATAGTGTCCGCTCGTGTGCATGTGTGGGGAAGTTAACGCTGCATGTGCCCAGTGTGTCAGAGAGAGAGTGTGTGTGTATGAGTGTGTGGTGGCAGAACGTGCTTTTGAATGTGAGTATGTGTGTGTTTTAGTGTGTGTGTGTATGTGTGTGTGTGCACATTTAAATCCAGGTTCAGACAGCCAGTGGGTAATTTGTGGAGTTTTTCTCATGTCATGTGTTAAGTGCTTATTGTCCAAAGTTCTTATTTTGTTCTGACCATTGACGATGTGTGTGTGTGTGTGTGTGTGTGTGTGTGTGTAAATATACTGTACATCAACATGCAGATGTATTATTGCAATAAAAAAGCACAGATGCACAGGAAAAAGAAACTTCCAGCTGCTTGTTTGGTCTTATTCATTCCTTGATGATTAGGGCTGGGTACTGAACTTTGATACTTTTTAAGCGCCGGCCGAATTACCTCCATAGTATCGAGTATCGAAAAATCCCTAATCATTAAATACCAAATTTCAATACCTTAGGGGAAAATCTCATCAGCGTCAGCGAGCCAATAAGCATGCAGCATGCTTCTACCAAGATCTAATAATGCTGCTGATTGGCTGTCTTCATGTTGTAGAGGCAGGCAGGAAAAACTCGTCATGCACAGAGTGCTGTAGTCAAGTCCACTGTTGTCGAGTCCAAGACTAGCCTAGACCGAGTCAAGACCAAGTCCAAAGAGGTTCAAGTCCAAGTCAAGACCAAGTCCAAAGAGGTTCAAGTCCAAGTCAAGACCAAGTCCAAATGAGAGACAGTCTTTTTTGACAGTCAAAAAAAGAATCCTCATAAAGACCACTTACTTACCTGTTCATAATTTATGTGATGTGAGAGACAGTATATCTTCTACTTTAAGATGATAATGTTGCTTTATTATTTGTAATAATAAAAAACAAGTGCAGAGTAACACACGATAGGATCAAATGAGGCCATATTATTTACTTAAAATGGAAAATGGAAATGTTCCCATTCTTGAATCCTGAATAATTCATAGTACAGAGTGCTCGCTGACATTGTGTCTGTGGCCAAAATGAAAATGATTGATGCCTGGTGATTGAGGTATATGACGCAGCCTGGCATATACCCATCGACATATATATAAGCATATACCAGGCGACCAGTCTCAATGCCTGTTCTAGATGGATTTTGAATTAAAGTGCTCATATTATGGTTTTTGGCTTTTTCCCATTCCTTTATTGTGTTGTATATCTTTTGTGTGCATGTAATAGGTTTACAAAGTGAAAAAGCTCAAAGTCTTACTATCTTGCAGAGAAAACACTGTTCACAAACGTGCGTCACTTTGTAACACACGTTATAATGCTCGCCTAGCTGCTAGCGTGGCACGCCCTCATACTCTGCTTCTGACTGGCTAGTAGTCCTTACCTAGCTACGGCGCATGTGCGACTCCCAACAAAGATGGAACAGAAGTGCGATGTCTCACTCTGTAGCTAAAACAGAGAGCTCAACACACAGGGTGAAAAGAGGAGCTGCAGCAATGTGTAGTACAACAAAAATATGGTGTGTGGTACAACCTAACCCTAAATACAATTATGAACCTGAAAATGAGCATAATATGAGCACTTTAAACTAATACCTGTTTTCTGAACGAGGGCTAACTGACATAAAACCATGCCAATCTCTAGGTATGGTGAAAGGTATGTGATAATGTGGGGGGGGGGGTGGCTATTTTAATTCCTAAGGCCAAGGGAACTTTATCAGGATGCATAGTATCCTGGATGCATGAAATAACTGGCCTTAAAAATAAAAATCTGCCTGCCTCTATGGGAATTTAACATAGGGGTGTACTTACTTATGCCCCCTGTATTTTAAGGAAGAACATTTATTTATTTACGATACATTATTCATTCACAAACAAAATCAGTGTCCTTAAAGGTTGGATTTTTCCTCTTTTTTTTATTAAGGCATTAAGATCAATTTCCAAAAGATGATTTTTTTTATTCCTCTTTTTAGTCAACTTTAGCATGGGTGTCCTAATTTTTTCACATGACTGTATATGGACATTTCAAAGTGGGGCGTTTGGGTGTCCTCCCCCAGGGAAATTTTGAGTGTCAAAGACTTCATTTCCTGCATTCTGATACACTTTAATGCACCAATTTACGGTGGAAATCCCTTTATTTAGTCTATGCGAAGGAAAACACAGATGGCAATTCAAAATATATCAAAAATATAATGGAAAGTATCTTGTTACATGTCATTGCACATTTTTAAGTGGGTATATGGAAACCCTGGAGCTTTATTAGAGGGTATACTGCGTATACCTGCGTATCACGTAGACCAGTGGTTCCCAACCTGGGGTCCGGGCACCCCTTAGGGGGGCGGCAAAGATCACAGGGGGTGCCCATGTCTTCATCTGGTTTGAGGTTGAGGTAAAAAAAAAAAAATTTGCACATGTTAAACAAATTATGATAATACACTACAATATATAACGTATATATATAATGTAAAAACATTAATTTTTGTTCTTGCTTAAAATTGTAGGCAGGCTACTTAGTAGGCCAAACCTCCGGGACCTCTTAACCTGTGACCCTTGCTGGCCATCAGTCAGCTGCTAGCTGCTATCATCCTCGTTTTTCCTGCCGCCAAGGCATCACTATTTCGGGGGGCTCAGCTTTTCTTAGACATAAGTAGGGGGGGCGCCAAGGAAAAAAGGTTGGGAACCACTGACGAAGACTACACCCCACTGACCTCCACTTTGCTTTCACCGTTGCTTGCTTCATCTCTGTCAAGTTACTTTTTGTAACTTCCTTTTCCTATTTCTCAATCAAAAATGTCAACCAAAGTTCCTTTTCTTTTCCAAGGCAGTTACACAGAAGTCACCAGTAGCACATCTACTCAAACACTTCCTGTTTCCATTTCCATTGCTCTACTGCACTACTTTTTCAGAGGCAAATTGTTTACCTTTTCACTTACATTCAGTTTACAGCTAACTAGTTATAGTAGACCTGCTGAAGTTCTTACACACAAAAGGATCAGCTTAAAACATGTACATGACATTTAATTTAATTGATATTGTTCACATTAAAATCAGCTTCACTTTGACCAACTACAATAGTAAAATACTTAACATAGTCCAACAGCAATGATACTAATGAGTACTTTTTGATACTTTGATACTCATGCACTGTAATCTTTAAATACATATCTGTTATAAGTCACTATCACTGAAGGAGGTAACACAATGGTGATTGAGCCACTGATGAAAGTATTGCAATATTTATATATTTGCAGTATTATGAACTGGGTATGAAAATGTAATGGTCTTTGTAATGGAACTAAGCACACACACTACTGAAAACGTGAAGCTCATGTATCAAAAGAAATAAAGAAATCTTAAAGATGGCCACTTTAAGTACAGCTGTATTATTCACTGTAATATGAATGTCGCCCTGACAACCACTTATATTTCGCCTTTGAATGTTGCTGTGTGTGGAAACAAGTGACGTTCTTCCTCTGCTTTGCTGACGTTCCCCTTTAATTCTCCAGGCTCTCGGGATTATGCAATCCCCCCGCTGCAGTACTCCTCATGGGCCGGTAGAGGGCGGTGTGGAGCCTGGTAATAAATCACCTCTCGGCCGGGAGCTCCGCTTCTCCTGACCCGCATTCACCCGTACTGTACAGGCAGGGAGAGGAGAGGGGAGGGGAGGGGAAGGGGTCGGTGTGGGGGAGGAGGAAGACCGACCACAGAAAGCTAATGAACGCTGTAGAGTTCCCTTGCAGACCGTGGCCATGGCTTTGGCAGTCCCTGACAGACACGGCGCTCCCCTCTCCCCCCACACCTGATAGCGGACTGAAAGCAGGCAACACCCGATAGAAGCATTAACGTTAGCTAACGTTAACGTTACGCCGTTCGAGACGGGTAAGTTAACTAGCTGGACTCGCTTGTGTTTCTCCGTATTTGTTCTGCTTTTTTCCTAATGTTCCGTGTTCACTGGCTTTATGTTAACGGCGGAGACGGGTTTCTATCACAAGTCGAGCATTGGTGAGTGTGTCAATTTATTAGACTACAGCTAAAAAAAACAAACAAACAGGGACGGCTTCTTCATGGTGCGGCGGTGCAACGTGAACGCTGCCCTCACGTCAACCCGGGCGCTACGCTGGCTGCTTCTACTTCTACTGTACTGTACTTAACTGCAACGCTACTGCTTTAGCTACTAGATTAATGCAAAGAAGCCTGGTCACTGTCCTGTAACGTTAGCACTCTTGTGCCGTTTGAGAAAGTATCACTGCAGTTTGACCTGCATACGTGCCATTGGCACGTATGCAGGTATATTTAGATGTACCTTTATATGTATATTTAGATGTACCTGGGTCAGGTAACGTCAGGGCTCCAAAGTGCACGCTTAAGGTTGGGACCCTGCAACAAGAAACTTGTTAACCCTCACTCCGCCCTATGTGGCGGTGCCGTCTGCTCGCGTGAGATATAGGTTATTCAAGAGGAATCGTGAAGGAACAGAGATAGGGCTTTGTGCCAAGATATAGGCAGTATGTAGGCTGCTATGTACGTAACGTAATGTGTACTTATAGATGTGGCCAATGTTCACATTCCTTTGCTGTGACATATCCACAGTACTTAACGTTAGGTCTGTCAGTGCAAAAGTGGGCCAAAGTGTGCCAAAGTATGCTTGAAATGCTCCTGGACACTTGATATGAATCATGCATGCGTTCCAGGACAGCATGCAATATGAAACGTGGTTCACACAGTCTACTGTGTGGTATGTGTGATCTGTGATGTATTGAGTTATAATACCAGGAGTCCTTGCATTGTGAGTGTGTGGCTAGTTATGGTTAGAAGAAGAAAAGTGTTAATTATTTTTTTTTACATTTTTATTCCAGGATGTGGACAACATCTTCTGTTTCGTTGGTGGACCATCAGACGTGATTCTATGACTCATCCTGGGCACAGAGCGGCTGTTCAAGACACCCAGGGCTAAGGTAGGTGACCAGGACAAACATCAGAGCAGCGTGCAGGGCTCGGGGTAGAGTGTGAGTAATTTCCCTCCACTTGGAATGTTTTCAGTGTTCGCCTAAAATGTCTACACAACACTGACAGTAAAGGTGCTTCTGCCTCGCAGTGTGCATCATGCAGAGTTTCACGTTTCATACGACCCAGTGTCACTCCACGTTTTTATTTGCGAGCGGATAATATTCCTCAAGTGATGGAGACCTGATATTTTTAACACAGCATGGCTCATTCGCCATTTGTCTTTTTGTCTAAAATCTTCCAATCCGGTCAATAATTCATTCCACATGCATGTGATGTTTTCATAAAGAACATTTGCAGAGATGCAGAGACAAGAAGGAGAACTCCCTTATTAACACAACTGGGTGTAAACAGGAATGACTATGGAACCAACAATAATATTTCCCTGGAGCGCAGAGGCCAGGCCTACTGTACATAAAATTACCCACGAAGCAACACCTTGTTTACAAGAGTTTCCTACTAGTAACCCATTTTATGATTTTGGTAGCTGGTGGTTTTTATTAGTTTTAAGCCCTTCCAAAGATTTATTAGTCTTTTTATAAGTCCTTTCCGCAGACTTGTTTTCTTGGAAGAAAGGCAATTTATCTGAGTGGACATTATTTTTTTTTTTTTTAAAAACAGTTTTGCAAGCAATGACACGATACTTAATTAATCCTAAGAAGCAAAATAATGCTATCAGTTTAGCATTTGCCAACTGTCAGGATTTCATTAACATCATAGAAAAATAAAAAAAATAAATTCTGCGTGTATGTTTATACATACAAAGCCATAATCTCTGCCCGCAGCCAGACGTGACCTCTTTTGACGTCCGTCCCTAACCCCCATTTTCCCATCACTCGTTGCTGCAAGGCATCCTGGTTTTCCGAGGTTGAAGCTTAATGTATAGTGAGCGGGTGGGTGGGTTGAGGGAGGGGGGCGGGGGGAGAGACAGGAAGGAAACTAGTCTCTCGCCCCCTGCCTGCCTGCTCAGTCTGAGAGAAATCGGTTGCATAACAGCGGCTGTGGAGGCAGCCGCCGCTGTCCCACGGCCCTCTTACATCAGACATGTCGGAGGAGGGGCTTTGAGTCATCTGCCCATTTAGACAGTTTTGGAAAACACTGAGTTTGGACACTTAATTGGATTTGATGCGAGTGTCTACATGTTACCCGCATACTCTGGCTTCAGCTGTTTGCTTGAAGCCTTTGTACCGTGTACGTGAAGGATTGATTCCCTAAAGATTGCTGCACTTTTCCAGATGCTGAGAAAATTTCAGATCAGGATTCATCCATATGTAGTATTTGGCCCCACCAACGTAGGGATACAACTAGTAATTATACAACGAATAGTTGTTTTCATTGCACAGTATTTCATTGATTGTTTTCAATTAGATACTATTTTTATTTTTGGTTTCTTCAGGTTATGAATTGCTTTTTGTTTTAGCATCTCATGTGTTGTGTACTGTATTGTGCATACTGGCCATATTTTAAAGTGTTGCGTTTCTTCTAAGGAGATGTGTAAGACCACGTGAGTTTCCCCCTGTGGATAATGAAGTTTACTTTGATTTTTAGAAAACCCAAATTTGTTTAATTTACCGTGAAACGGCAACTTCTCCTCTTTTAAACAACTTAAACAATCGATTCATTTTGTTAATCAACTAGTCTAAGGCTTTTCAGTTTATCACGATATTTTTCATGTTATTATGAGAACTTGTTGTTATCACTAGATACAAAATTATTTAGCTTTTATATGTCTTATATGTTGGTCTGTTGTTATAACAAGAAACTTCTATACGTGCCTTGTATAATGTTAATTTTTACTTTGGTTTCTATTTTATTTTATATACAGTACAGGCCAAAAGTTTGGACACACCTTCTCATTCAATGCATTCCTTTATTTTCATGACTATTTGCATCGTAGATTTTCACTGAAGGCATCAAAACTATGAATGAACACATATGGAATTATGTACTTAACAAAAAAGTGTGAAACGGCTGAAAACATGTCTTATATTTTAGATTCCTCAAAGTAGCCACCCTTTGCTTTTTTGATAACTCTGCAAACCCTTGGTGTTCTCTCAATGAGCTTCATGAGGTAGTCACCTGAAATGGTTTTCACTTCACAGGTGTGCTTTGTCAGGGTTAATTAGTGGAAGTTTTTCCCTTATTAATAAAAAAGCAAAGGGTGGCTACTTTGAAGAATCTAAAATATAAGACATGTTTTCAGTTATTTCACACTTTTTTGTTAAGTACATAATTCCATATGTGTTCATTCATAGTTTTGATGCCTTCAGTGAAAATCTACAATGTAAGTAGTCATGAAAATAAAAAGGAAACGCATTAAATGAGAAGGTGTGTCCAAACTTTTGGCCTGTACTGTACCTCAAATTATTTATTGTTTCAACTTTCTACTTATCTGTACTTCTTTCCATCTTTGCGCTGCGGCAAAACCTGAATATTCCCTCTGGGGGCTCAATATAAGGCTTATCTAATCAAAAAAAAGGCAAATCTTAGTTAAAATGAGAAAAGATCAAGAGATGACATTTAGGCCCGGCGAGACAAATTGACAATTTTACCGAGGCCAAAGCACTATTCACCCATATCCAGATATCTGCTTATCCTGCGCAGGACTACCGGGGGCTTGTCGGTCTTGGGCAATGGGCTTACTACACACCATTTCTCACATGGCAGTCAATCAAAGTAGTTTAATACATTTAAAAGTGTGAAATTCCTTCAAGGGCATTTTCACACTTGTAGTTTGTTTAATTTGGTTCGAATCAGTTGATAAGTTTGTAAACTTGGAGCGATTTCCCCTTGGTTTGGTTTGACATCTGGAAAAATCCAAGCGTACTAAAATCATGCTAAAACGTTCACTCCGCTTATTGGTCGAATGTGTTTGGGGGCGGCAGCAAGAAAGTAAATACAGGAAGAAGGTCCTGTGTTCTGGACTAGTGCATATTCTTGCATCTCCATGGTCAAACCAGCTCCTTTCATTAAAATGATCAGCTGTTGTTTTGTGAGAAACTGTTAGGATTCATACGTTTTGAAAAAAACCTGGAAAAGTTATGGAATTTGAAAAATGCAAATTCCAGGCCTGGAAAGGTTTTGGAAAAGTCATGGAATTTTTTTTAACACAGCATAATAATGTAAAAAAAAAAATGTATTTTCACATTGTCTTAACCTCAACGTTCTATTCGGGGAGCGATATTATGAATCCCACTATGAACCACATACATTGTCATTAATTTTATAGTTAAACCTCTGAGGGTAAACTTTAACACAGATTTGTATTGTTATTTTATAATGTCGACTGACATTTTCAGGAACACATAGTAGAGCTGGGCAATATATTGATATTATATCGATCGTGATATGAGACTAGATATCGTCTTAGATTTTGGATATCGTAATATCGTAATATGGCATAAGTGTGTAAGTGTTTTCCTGGTTTTAAAGGCTGCATTACAGTACAGTGATGTCCTTTTCTGAACTTACCAGACTGTTGTAACTGTTCTATTATTTGAAAGCGTTCCGAGACCACCTCACCAAGCAGGTCTCGGTACGCTTGTTTGGTCCGCTTTTGGTGCTGTAACAATTCAACATTTTGCTCTACAGTTAATTGTCTCAGAAATAATTGCGATTAACTATATAATTGTCTCCCTTCTGTCAAATTTTAAAATCTATATTTTTTTATTACATATTATTAGTCTGACCAATAAGCACTTATATAATTACAATTTGGCATATTCAAACAAAATCAACAATTACCAGTCATACGCCTTAAGACCTTAGCTAATGTTATCAATTAATTGCAATTAAACAAAGAATCTGCGATTATGTAAAAAAAAAAAAAAAAAAAAAAGACAGACAATTATATAATAATTGTTGCAGGCCTAAATAGCCTTTAAAGCTCTAAGACTTTAAATTAGATTTCTGTAATTCAGTTAGGTGTATATACATCTGTCTCACATGTCCTCTGTCGGAGCCCTCCAGCCAGCTGGACTCTCTGTTTTCTGTGGGGAGTTAATGTCTGTTTTGTGTAATTACTCTCACTGCAAGAGTGGGGCAGACTAAAGTTCCGTGCTCCAGCTTCAATGGATCAAAGAAGATTAAGCAACGCCCCTTTTTGCATTTCTCTAACCGTTAAAAGTCGTTTTATCAGGGAAAGTTGATGAGCGTTTGCTGGTGCTAACTTGTCAGATGTGAGGAGTCGCAGCTTTTCTCTGTTTTATGTCAATCTAAGTTGAATGTCTTTTGGGTTTTGGACGGTTGGTTGGACAAAACAAGACATTTGAAGAGACATCGCCCTGGGCTCTGGCTAATTATGACAGATATTCTTCCCTATTTGCTGACATTTTATAGACCAACCAATCAATTAATCTCTTAAAGCTAGTCGACAGATGAACCACTAATGACTAGAATTCTTAGTCACAGGCCTTTTTAAGTGACTAGGTAAACGAGAGAATGAGATGCAGAAAAAGAATGGGATGGGGAAAGAGATACACATTGATTGCTTCTGTAAAGTTTGAGAGGATTGTCAGAGAAAGAGAGACGTTACCACCTGGTGGATGTACATTCTGTCCATAATACCTGACTGGGTACACACACACACACACACACACACACACACACACACACACACACACACACACACACACACGGTATCATAGAAGAGCCTCCGGGCTTCTCCTTTTGGTGCTAGAATCATTGGAATGTTCTTTTCTGTGAAGGCAGCAACATCTTTATTAAATACAGCCTCTATTGAATTATTATTAACACTCGGGAGCCTAAGCCATTTTCCCCTAAAGTTTTGAGTCGCCTGGTTTAATTGTGTAATATTGCTTGTAACCCTGTTATGCACAATCAAGTTATAGACATAATTTCTGTCAGGACAACCTAAAAGAAGGAGAAATTGTTATCCCAGGCCCAACTACCAGAAATAATAAAAAAAAAAGACTATTTGGATTTTTTTCCCCCAGAGAAGTCTATACCCTTTTACCCCAGAAGTCAGTTGTTCCATCTCCAATGCAGTTCCTACGGTGGCCGACAGGGGCAAACGCACTGCATCTTAATGAAACGCACGCAAATAGACAAAACACAAGCAAATTAAGAAAACCCCTTCATAAATTTGACAACACATGCGCAGCATTTAAGAAACGCGCTGCAAATACACACAACACAAAAAAAGAAAAGCACACAATCCTCAAACTACTTCCTGTATTTGCAGCGCGTTAGTGTATTTGGTTGTGTTGTGTGTGTTTGCATTGCGTTTGCTGAATGCTGCACATGTGTTGTCAAATTAATAAAGGTGTTTTTTTTATTTTTTATTTGCTTGTGTTTTGTCTATTTGCGTGTGTTTCATTAAGTTGCAGGGCGTAACTTGCCTCTGTCGGCCATCATAATTTCCTGTCTGCTACAAGACATCCGGTGGCCAAATCACACTCATTTACACATCCAGGGCTGCCTGAAAGACCTGCAATATATATATATATATATATATATATATATATATATATATATATATATATATATATATATATACACACACACACACACACACACACACACACACACACACACACACACACACACACACACACACACAAAAACATATAAGGCGCTCCTGCTTGAATCAGGTTAGGGTTATCTATTGGCTTAGCGAGTCAGTAAGTCACATAAAATGTGTAGAAATCCGATAATGCACAAATGAGAATCTACGCATAAACGTACATTTTGGCAATTGATAATTTCATTTGCTGCACAACTACAGTACACGTGATACCGGCACAGCAGTGTTTAAGTGCAAATATGTGTTTGGGGAAATTTCTAAATTGTTAAGGTTTATTGGTTTGACTAGGATCTAAAGAATAAAACGAGTGCTTATTTCACACACTATTAAAGATACAAAGTGGAACACTTTCTCCTTGGGAGAGGCTGTTTGTCCTGCATCAGAAGCTTGTCTTGAATGCTTTTTTATTTCAAGTGCTCTGTCCTGAGGCTGAGCTGTCTGTGAAGCTGTACATGCTCTCTGTGTTTTCAAATGTTTTGCATATTTTAGTTTTTGCTGTGTTTTTAATTATTGGCTCTATTCATGGCAATGTCGTCCTGTCCGTCGGTTGGTTATTTGATTGGATTGCCATGACATGTTGTGCGGACAGTCATGATAGCATGGCTATCAAGTCTGTTTTCTTTGTCCTCACTAATTTCCACAATTTTGGTTTCTGTTATTTTCCTGTATACCCTGACAGCCACAACAAGTTCAACAACCACAGCAAATGGAACACACACTGAAATATTCATGACAACAATAACAAAACCGTTTTTAGGCAGAGAGATTTCCAATGGTTGAAATGTGACTTCCTTTGCTAAATGGGGAAAAAAAACTAAATTTGATCTCAAGTGGGCCGGACCAGTAAACCACTTCAGAAAGATCAGAAGCTTTATCCGCCACAGAGTTTCTTGTCAGCTTGATGTTGGCGAACGCAAGTTGCTTCTGCTACGACAGCGTTCTAAGGCCATTATAGGAAAAAAATAATGTTACGGACCCGGGAAAGAGGGTTAATATTCCGAGAAAAAACTCTTAAGATTAAAGACGTAAATTTATGGAAAAAGAACTCTGACATTCTCTGAGATTAAGAGTGTGAGAGAGTGGTAAATTTGGAATTGGAATTAATTACTTCTCTGCAGTTTTGACACGTTGCAAAGTCATCCAGTGGGCCTCATTGGACCCTTTGGCGGGCCAGTTCTGGCCCACGGGCCGTATGTTTGACACCCCTGATTTAGATGAACGTAGGGGGCCCTGTACCCCACAATGGTATCCACTGTGTCCGTCAGTAATGTGGGATAAAGGCAGGATAATATGAAGGGGATTTAAACAAAGCCTATTATCTTGAAAACTGGCCAAGGATCGACCTAAAGGTATTAAGGTCTGGAAGAAAGCAGAGAAGACTGGAATTTGTCTTGGAAAACATAAACCCTGGTATCAGCATTGCACCTAGCTCTCTATCTCTTGTAGTCAATGTAGGGCTGGGCGATATATCGATATAAAAAATATATCGATATATTTTTAAATGAGATATGGAATTAGACCATATCGCATATATCGATATAGTTCAAATGTGATCCTTGCTCCCATAGATATATACACAGATGTCGCCTTGAGGTTCTAAACATACGTCAAAACCGCCGCCATCTTGGAACAGAGGTCCGAAGCATTCAGATCAACGCTAAAGATGCCGGACTTTTGTACTGCTTAATTATGTTCGATAGAGGAAATGAAAAGAACAAACAGCAATGAATAACATTTAACAGGTGACAATGTGTTTTATGATTATGTATGCCGCCGTCGACCAGCAACCTGAGCTCCGGCGGCAGCGGGAGGCGGAGAGCTCCGTGGCCGGCCGCAGCGTCTCTTCCCCCGGGAAAAACACAGCTTTGCCTCGCTGCTGCGCCGGTCCCCGCTGATCCAAATCGGACCAGCCAAAGACAGAGTGGTGATCGGTAGGATCTTACACGTAGTCCAGGACGACCTGTATGTCGATATCGGCGGACGGAGAGAAGCTACAGCGGGGCAGCAGAGACCGTCTGCGGCTGCAGGATCTGGAGCTCAGTGCCCGTTAAAATGACATGTAACGCATAAATACATACAGAAATAAATAGTGGAGGAATGAGCCTGGACATTTCAGTCTGTTTTAAACTTCACCTTGAAGCAGAAACTCTTAGTTCAGAAGGGTGAAGTTTCCGTTTGGACTCAGATCTGTGAACCGATCATAATAAATATTCTTTGTATTAACACATTAATTAGTTTCTTTGTTTTGTAGTCGATAGTTCATCTTTTAGTTTACTTAAGTGGAAGCAGTATCAAGTGGAAGAATGGGAATATAAACCTAGGCTTACAGGCATGAGGCATTACATTTTGAACAAAGTAGATTATATTAATATCAAAAGCTTAATTGACCTTTGGAACGAATCACAAATATGGAGCTTTGATTTCAAAAAAGGTACTCCTGTTATACAGTATTTAGGTTTACATTTTATTATTTGAACAGCTGAGCATTTAATCATGAACCAGGTGAAGAAACCGGTTTATTATTTATTTGATTTTGCAACTGTTTCTATGAAACTACTTGTGACATGTCATATTTGATTTTGGCTTTGACTGAACATTTGCTCTCACTTTGCGGAAAAAAATATCGGGATATATATCGTATATCGATATTCAGCCAAAATATATCGGGATATGACTTTTGGTCCATATCGCCCAGCCCTAAGTCAATGTAATTATAGATTGTTTGGCTACTTGAATTTGAATGACAACATTAAAGTTAAGTGGCAGTAAAACACTGAGCTACAACCTGATAAAACTGCAGAGTCAGTGATAACGCTCTGTGGGTTTCTCCTTATGTGCTTCACACACATTACACATTGGTGATAAAAAATTAAATTAGTGCAGCTTTAAATCTTACTACAAAATGTCTGGTCAGATTCATAATCGTGTTTACTCATTCTTTGATCAAATATTCTGATATCTAAATACACTAGGAGTCTAAAACCCTGTCCTATTGGTTCTTTTATTTTACTGGCTTTGCATGGATTTATTTATTTGGTAACTTTTATGAAAAGAAATTTTTTTTTTTTTTATTTGTTTTTGTCCTTATGTCTCTCTTTGATAGTCTTCTATCTTTAAGAACCATACACTGTATATAAAGACGGCCTTTCTGCCACTGTACAAAAATGAAGCCAAAATATCACGGAATTGGGCTCTGCCATCATGCGCTGGTGATGTCATTTGGAGCCAGAGTCTGCACAGTAGTGATCTGGGCGGGGGGAGGAGGAGCTGCGGTATAGAAATTCCCGCTCATACACCCACCCGACTAGTGGGGTAACGGACCATAGTTGATCCATGGTCCGTACGGATCAACAACCACGATTTGGAATGCATGTGAACCGCGAATTTCACATGCACATTTTTTTTTTTTATCGTTGTTACTTAAAGTAGGCTGATAAATCTCTATGGAGAGTTTTACAGGCAACACAATTTCTTTGAACGGAGCATGTTAAAAGCAGTTGATGGAGACGCTCATGGCTACTGGAGGAGCTCTGTCGTATCAGCAGCAGTTGGTAGTTGAGTTACCCAACAATACGGGGCTTTGAGCCGTGTACAGGGCACCGCGACCTGCCGGTTGTTTCGTCGGACATTACAGTTAAGTTTAGGCACCAAAACGACTAGTTAGGTTTAGGAAAAAGATCAGACATGGTTTGGATTAAAACACTCCCAAGGAACACACATTTCCAGGGTGAAAGGCCTTTGTTTTCTGCATGAAAGCAAACTCTGCTCCCTGACTTGAACACGCATTTTTTTTTAATGATAGTTCTTTAAGTAAAAACATGGAAAGCATGAAAAAAATTAATAAAAAAAAAATCCAATACGTGACTCAAAACTGTAAACCAAACCGTGGGTTACGCCCCTACACCTGACTTATACGCGAGCACAATCACCGCTTTCAATCGTGACATCACACACCCTTTTTTATAGCCGCAAATAACCGGAAAAAATGAAATGAATTATCACGACAAACCTCAGTGTGTTAGGAGCTACCTAAAATGCTATTTTGGAGCCAGCCACTAGTGGCGGGTTCGAGATGTTTTGGCTTCGTTTTGGGGAGCTGTCATGTTATGGCATCTTTATCAGGGGTTGATACATAGACTGTACAAGTGAAGCCAAAACATCTGGATCCCCCTGGTGGCTGGCTGCAGAATAGGTCATAAACCCCTCCATGTTAGCGATGGGTCTTGGGCCAAACTAAAAAAGTACACGACAAATAAATTCTTCCCAAATAGTTTCTGTCATTTTAGGTAGTTATTATTAGGCTGATAATGTTTGTTTGAGTCTTAATTTGTCCGATAAGTTTGGTTTTTATTAGTTATTTGATGCTATAAAAATGGGGTAAAACGTCATGATTGACAGCTGGGATTGACTCGTGATTGGTCGGGTGGATGTACTGTTTGGGCAGGACTTTTGATACCACAGCTCCATTGCCCGATCACTACTGCCCAGACTCTGGCTCTAAAATTACAAGAGGGCAGCGCCCGTATCCGGGACATTTTGGCTTCACTTTTGCACGGTGGGAGGAAATGGAGACGCGCTGTCCATCTTTATACACCGTTTATGGTAAGAATTAAACACAATTAGAATCATGCCTGTTTGGGATTTTAACTAAACCAGGGGGAGGCAGCGTTTTAAGCATTAACACTCAGGGGGATGCTAATCTTCACAATTGTTTGTCCACGTGTCACACTTGATATCTCACACAAATGAGCTGATCAGATTAGCTCAAACCTCGAGGAAATGATGCATCACATCAATGTGTTTCCGTGCGTTTTAAATTACAGTGATTTTGGCCCAAAGGGAGAGGGAGGTGTGTGGGGGGGGGGGGCGGTTGGGCGGGGGTGGGGTTGCATTACTTCAATCATTTATTTGTTCATCCACTTGCCATTCCGGACAGCGCTGATTAGATCTTGTTTAAAGTAATCTCAGTGGTTGTGAGTTACTATACGTTGTGTGGCAGCAGGTGCAGCCATCACACTGGTGCACACCACCATTCTACAAATGAGTCTGATTGGCCCAAAGGGGGGACGGCATCATCCGTTGGTGACGGCAAGTTTGCTGTCGCTGTGGCAGTCTCTGTTCTGTTTCCACTCCCTCACTCACTCCCTCCCTCCATCTCTGTTGCTGTCTCTTTCTTTCTTTCTTTCTTTCTTTCAGTAGCTTTGCTCAAGGGGCTTGTATTGTTTCAGTGGATAAAAAGAGAGCGGCAAAAAAAATACTGCTTCAGTGGGATGAGAGAAAAACTTTATAAAAGGCTCTTGCACCACCAGAGAGGATTCTCGCTGACACAAATACACAAATCAGAGCGTATAAACACTGATCTTTCTACAGTAGTGTGCAACACACACACACACACACACACACACACAGACACAGACAGAGAAAGGAACCATTACTGGCGTCAGGAGTGGCCACAACAGGAAGTGGTGCAGGGATTACATTAAAAGGAACGGACTCCCTGCTTAGAATGAACCTCTGCAGAGAGTTCGAGGCCTTTCCTCCTCCCCCTGAAGGGGGTTTCAGCGGTCTCGCATAGTAAAGCTCACCCCATGACTTTTGAAAAGAGTGTGTTTTTTTTTTTTTTTTTTTTTTTTTTTCTGGCATCCTGCTGTTCTCAACATCTGAGGGAGATGGCGAATGGTGGGGGAGAGACACTGTGCAAGGACTTAAGATCAAGATAGGAGACCGAAACAAGGGAGCCACTGACTGCGCGGTAAATGTCAAGAAAGTTGGAAACATTCAGAGTATCTCCCACTTGAGTATTACTGTACTGCTTATGCTAAGATGTTCACATAATTAGAAGGTATTCAGCTCAAAAGACGGTAATTAGGGCTGGGACGCTATGCGTTTAATATTGCGGTTTTCATTTATTGCCATTCTTGATTGTATTGAGTATTGCGATTTTCTTTTAAAGAAGCAAAAGGTAATAATAGACTTGCAGAAGCAATATATAATGACGTTTCTAAAAAGTAATTGTTTTCTAAAAAGATTGGACATCACTTGTCACTCAGTTAGTCAGTCTGATTTGTAAAGAAGTACAGAAGATGGATTTTCTGCTCGCCGTCTGTTTTGCTGTCAACGGATACGATGTAGTTGGCGTCAGTGGTACTGTATAAACGGAAAAGATTTAGGTGAATCATTGTTAAAAAAAATGAATTAATAAAAATGTTGATTCTGGGGGGAAATAATCAATTTTAAAAATGGTCGCAAAAAATATCACGTGAATCAATCCACCCCCACCCCTAACAGTATTTATTTAGTTCATAATGACCTTTTACAATGAATTTGTTTAGCCTCTGAATCCAGATGAGTGTTTTCTGCGTGATGATGAGTAAGTGTGAAGAGGAAATGGCGGCCTAAGGCCAGGCTAGACTCCACATAGGACGCAAGTGGAGTGGAAATAACGCGTAGCCTGACGGTGAAGTTCAGCTCTGGGTCAACGTGATGTTTGTTTAACAATTTCAACATTTTTTTTTTTTTTTTTTTTTTTTTTTTTTAAAGTCCCACTGCGGAATTTGCCATAGGCCAGCTGCTTTGCGTGCCTTGTCACTTGCGCTACATCACAACACCCTCCTTTTCACTAGTTGGTAGATTAAGTGTACCCTCAGTTTACATTTAAGCTCACCGGGTCAGAGCTGGCAGCTGATAGGACAGAGGTTTTAGGTTGGGGAAATTCTCCCTGATATCAGAGCTATGTTTTCTGACTTGAGGCACAAGTATTTATTTTAAATTTTTTTATCTTCTCCCCTTTTCATTCAAACTAAATCCACTTAACAAGTGAGACACACACACACACACACACACACACACACACACACACACACACACACACACACACACACACACACACACACACACACACACACACACACACACACTGTGCTGTCCTATATATTTTCCAGCTTCACGTGATTTAATCTAGAGAAAGAGTTAATAAGCAGTTGTCCAGACTTTGTAGTACAGTCTTTTTTTTAAATGACATTTTTGATGCCACATTTTCAACAAAAGAAATTGAGGTTCTTTTTTTCATATTGTTTCTGATTTTTCAGAGTGGCGCAGGAACCTCTGTTTCAACGACGACGCTCAGCCGTCTGATGTTGGGTGTCAACGAGCAAGACTGGCCTCCATCTTCAGAGCACCAGGTCGGTTCTCTTCTGTTCATCTTCATTGCGGATTGCGGTGACCACTTATATCCTGTCTCTACCCAAATTAGCGCGTATATGCAGGGTCTTTTTAAACATGGGTAAGCCTGCTAAAAATAACCGACAGACTCCTCCGCGGGCGTAATTGCGACCTGATGCCTTTTATTTAAGGCCGATTTAGAGTAGAACGTAGGCTGACCACGGTGGGAAAGTTGTAGCAGGAAAAGTTAACCCTCTCCTTGATTTAATTTTATTCATGGAGAAGGAGAACCCGGAAATGAGTAAGGGGGGAAATCATGGAGGGGGTAATGTGACGCTACCAAGCCCTGCCAAAATAGGTACCTATGGCGTAGTAGATTAAAGGCTGAACCATGAATCAGGCTTTGTGCTTCAAGTCTTTCTTCAACAACATACCATACCACTAATGTATCAACTTTATTTATTCAGGGAGGGCCAATTGAGAGCAAGCTCTCATTTCCAATGACGCCCTAATTACATGCCATATAAAATTACAATACATATTAAAATAACATTGTAATTAATATATAATATACAGTTGCAGTACACACATAAAACAATCACAGACTGTTAAACAACTGAAAGTGCACATGTACATTCAGAATACATAGACTCATAAAGAAGACATTTAAAGTGATTAAATGGATACTCGTGGTATGACGAGTGATCAAATACAACACTTCATACTACATTACTACAATTTACTACATATTTTAGGGTTTTATCATTATGTCATTTTAATTATTACACTGTTATCATATCCTTGCTTGTTATGATCTGACCTCGCTTAATTTTTAATTGCTTAAGATGTTTACTCCCTTTTTGGTGGTTATTGGTTCTGTTTTATGTTATCCTTCTCTTTATGCAATGGTTTCCAAACTTTTTCTGCAGCCTCCCCCCCCCCCCAAAATCTGTTATACGAGCACCAAAGGGTTCCTATCTCTACCCACTGTCTTTGAATTAGGATCAGTGCCATGCAAGGTGTGTGTGTGTGTGTGTGTGACTGTAAAGTGGCGCCTCCCCTGCTGTTAGCGAAATGTTCAGACAATGGATAATGGTAGTATGGCCTTATTACCCCTGCTGACTGAAGGTGGGGAAAGCAGAGCGAGGAGATTAGCCGCGGCGGGAGTTGCAGACGGATGCTCTTGACGCACTGATGCGATGCGACTGGACATTTTGTGACACGATGGTGGATCTAATCTAATTTGACTTGTTTGTCACACTCACCCCAAATTATTTTCGCACGCGTGAGTTCCCCCGATGCAAATGCACAACACATGTTCAGTACCTCCCATGGCTGTGTTCTCTGTCCTCATTTGCTCACATGCAACACCGAAAGCTGCATGGAAATGCACCACATGGCGTGCCGGTTATATTTGGAATGTTAAAATGTGAGTGAGTGAATCGGCATTGCCATAATAACGAGTCAATCTTAGATTTCTAAGTGCACTCACTTTCTTGCAATTATATCAAGGCCAGCAGTAGCACAACTTTAGTGTGGGTGGTGCTTTGTGCAGAAATCGATGCAGCATCGTAGTCATGTAGACTTAGAGTCACTGACCGCGCTAACTGCCCCTCTAAGGCGCACTAGGATTGGCTCAACAAAAAGAAAGCTGAACGACTGGCTGATATCAGTGGGGTTAAGGTACGGTCATATCGGCTCTCCGTTCAGCAGAACAGTCCTGACCTCAGCACTGAGGAAGGATGTGATGGCATGGTTCTGATGTGTGTAATGAATAAACAGAGAGCAGAGAGATGACGTGAAAAGTGTATGAGAGTGATGCTGCAGGTTGAAATAAATAGTTATATTTGTAGTTTGGTAGGGTTGAGATTTGATAGTATTTCGTCAAATCTGAATCGGGTATTGAGTCTGTCTATTGAATCTGAAAAAAGGAAGTAAAACTGTAACTAAAGCTTAAAGCTCTTTTAAGACACACACACACACACACACACTTCACAAGGAACATTTCAAACACTTCTGTATTACACTGTACGAACACTTTCCCTTAACGGAAACGGTCACAATAGGCTATAAAACTGAAAAGCATCTCTTATGCTATAAATTTGAAGATATTAAATAATAGAATGTTGAAGAAAAAAAGAACTTGTGCATTGGGACTGGTGTTGATTGGCACATCTCGATTCACTTCATGTGTTTCCATTCAAATTCCATTTGCGCTCGCCATAGTGTGAATGACTTGCATGCCAATCAGCTTGTTGTGCTGCATGTTGCTAACGTTTATTGTCTGACCAACTGTCCAAAGTTTCCGAGCGGAACCCATGCTTGTGAACTTTGGTTCCACATTACTGGCATCAATGTACATGCCATGTAATTTGCATAGGGCTGCGTGCAGTGGACCGTGAGCCCCTGAACGTAATGATGAATGTAAACAGGGTGCGAATTTTACCGGGGGGGGGGGGGATGCGTGGGATTTTCTCCCCTTTCTGTTCTATATATCCCTGTCTCTGCTGAATTTTTATTATCGCCGGTGGGGACAAAATGTACCAAAAGAAAGACTGCAGTATGAGCATAGTCTATGATACACCATGAAATTACAAGTTCAGCTTTCTAAAGTTAATTTGTGTTTTCAGAAAGTTGTGATTTAATCGGAAATGTTCTTTCACACGCTGAAGTTTTTCATCATTTGGCTAAAGCACGGCAAATATTTTGTCAAAGTAATTTATCTGTGATAAGAAAAACAAGTTGTATCCATGCACTCAGCTACTGTAAATGCCTTCATAGGCCAGTGGGTGTTCAACCCTTTCAGAGCCACTGCACATGAACTGCAAAGTCTCTCCTCATCCTAAATTATAGAGGCCTTTTTTTAAATGCTGCAAAAATAAATTTAGTTGCGAGCCCCACACGGACATGTGAGTACACAACAGACCTAGAGGCAAAGAATGCATTAACCTACATAAAAGCCGAGGAGATGTGTCATCAGCTTGAATCTAATTTCGATCTAATCAGTCTTTTCTTTTAGTTTTTAGAAATGGGATGGCAGGCTAGAGCTCACTCTGAGGCACAGCAGCACTCAGGCTTTGAACAACTATTAAAGTTCTATATAAAGAGCATATTCTACAGCTGTTGAAAATAAGCATTTGCTCTCTAATGGCCATGCCATTTACCTGGATGTTGAACAATTTGTCCGTCACAAGACAAAGTGTTTGCCCCATCTGGCCTTTTTTTCTCAGTCAGGTCAGTCCCCCTGTCAGTCAGAAAGCTTTGGAGCACGGTGAGTCTAATGATAGACTTAAAGGCATATTCTTTGTCCTCATCCATGCTGGCCTAAACCCGCACGCAATTACCAACAAAATGGCCTGCTAATGGAGCCACTTCCTGTTTAACCCAGGCTGTCATCTGATTGCCCCCTCTCCTCTGGCTTTGCTTTATTGTGCTTTCCTTAGATGCATCCGTCTGAAAAAGTTCAGGTTGTTGCGACAGAGGGAAAAAAAACTAACAAAACTGGATCGGCCCATGGATCTGTTCATTTTTCTGATCCAGCTATTTTGTCAATATTGGGACCGATATCCAATCTTAATATCGGATCGGTGCACCCCTAGTAGAAAGTGTAGGAGGCAGGACATGACGTGGATAATACTGCGTCACTCTGCTGGTTCGTAACTTGGTTTGAAACAACAGAGTCTCTTGCGGTTCCTTGAGCCGTTTCGGTGTTCACTTTTACCGACAGAAGTTCCCGAATCTCGTCGTCTCTCCAGTCAGACATTTTTGTTGCCATCTTCGTGTAAATCACCCTTCTTCTTCACTCGTGTAAACGTCATCGACACGCCCACTCACTTGCTGTGAATTCTCACACTCTGTGCTCAGTCGGAGATTACACAGACTTTGAACTAAGGAGCTGGCAGCGTAAAGATTGATGATTTGGACATTTGCGTTCTCACATACAGCTCCGCCGGGTAATGTCAAGCTAATTTCAGGTATGCAGTGCATGTGTGAAAGAGGTTTATATGCAAGTCTGTACTTGACCCACACTTAGTGCACACTTACCCTAGTACATAAGGGTGGGGGAAAGAAATTTGTTCAAATATGAATAACGATTCTTGTTTAATGTGGATCTGATCCACAGAGTCCTAAAATCGATTTTTGTACATCGAATGTTAGGTATATTATATGTAGGGCTGGGTATCGTTCAAAAATATTCTATACCGGTTCCTAAACAATACTTCGATACTTTCGATACCAGTTTTATAAAACAAATAGAAATTACCACATTACAAAACTCCAGCACAAGGGTGTGGTGCAGCACCGGGACTTTTCCGGACCCGGAAGTTAAATTGTAGATCATTAAAAAAGGGGCACATTTTTTAGTTTTTTTTTTTTTTAGGATTTGAGAAATACGTTCCTTCCAAATGTTATCAAGCAGAAACCATTCAAAATGATATGTCTTGTCTTATTAATGCACTTTAAGCCTACATGTGTCCAAGAAAAGTCTTTATTGCGACAGAATGGTCTTGCGAACCAAGCGTGTCCCAGTTTGCTGAAAAAGAAAGACCTCGACATGCTTGCACTTAGTGACAGTGATAGCAATAACTAGAAATCCGTCACACAGGTAGGCACTTGACTACTAATTAAAACTTGCAAATATTGCAAGTGTTGATATCGGAGAAGACCCCCATCTCTCCAGACCTAGAAGCAGGAAGAGAGCGATCTCAGACATGCCGCTTGATCAGCACTTTCATCCAAAGCTCCTGGTTGTACAACAATAACATGATTGTTTAAAAGGCTCAAACAGCTGGCTGACACTATCTGCGCTGGGGCCTGAATCCATAGAAAACAGTTCATTCACTAATTCTCAGAATACCATTTGGTTTTTTTTTTTGTGCAGTAAAAATAGTTATTCAGAGAAACATTGTGGTTTTTTTTCTTTCTGTGCCAGGGGGATATTGGTTGAGTCACTCACATGAGCTCTACTTAATAAAAAAAATAAAATAAAAAATAAAAATAAAATTCTCCTTTCATAGCAATTGTAAAATCAAAAAAAGAAAGAGCGAGAGATCCAATGGGAGAATAGCTTTTACAAAGAGCGATTTATTTTCAGACTTGTTCAATCACAAGATCAAGATCAGAGCCACAGATGAAAGCTTCTGGGCCCAAGGGTGACATCTTCATTTGCAATGCACTGTTTCCAACTGATATAACATTAATGTTCAGCCCCAGCTGTGCATCACAGTATCCACAGTTAACACAGGGACCTCGCTGGTTTCCCAGCATGCTTTAGATCCGCATGGAGAAAGAAGTATATAGTCCTGGGCTATAAGACTTTTAATTTAATGAGCGAGTTTTGTTCTTATACTCTTGAATCTTTGCATTTTTTGTTTTCAAATTTGCGCTGAATTTGAATGGAAACTTGACTTGACTGTTAAACTGAGTGAGACACTCCTTTTATAAATTCATCCTGTGCTAATTGTTTTCTGTGCTTGGCTATAAATTGAGCCACCTCGTTAGCTCTTGTAGTAGGATTTTCCTGAGCCGGGTTGGCCGAAAACAAAATTACTAACTACGGTTTTTGGTTATACAAGTTTGTTTGTGTGTGAATTCCATTTTGTGTTGGCTCTCATTGTAGTCATCGTGCCATTAGTCGATGGGGACGAGTCCATGATTGGGACGCTGCTTTGACAGCACAACAAACACTCCAGCTCATTTCCAAAACCGCATTAATGAAGCTGCTCACAGCATTCAGCATCATTTTTTTTTTTTTTTTTTTTTTTTTCATCTGTTATTGTGTTCCAGGACTCATTTACAAAACCATAAAGTGCTCTCGGTAGGTTGGGATAATCTGGCGTGAGGCCCAGATACTATGCGTGGACTGCGAGACAAGTGAACCCCTGTTCCCATCTGAGCGTCCCTCAAAACCACCACCCTTATTGTCCTAATTCTTTCATCTACTGTATCTCCCTGTTTTTTTTTTTTTTTTTTTTTTTTTTTTTTTATGGCACATGATCGATTTTGGTCCCCAAGACTCCGGCAGACAGGTGACCGCGGGATGAACTCAACATCGGGTGGGAGTCAAAGGTGACTGCCTTGCCGTGATGACCCAGTTTGAGTCCTAAGAGATTGTTTTTCAGTCAGATGAAAGTGGCAGTAACAATGCAGGTGTAGTGTTTGGTGGTAACTTGGTGTTAAGTTAGGATGTCCCAAACTGATCCCCATGATTAGAGCCAATTAAGGCATTTTTATGGCTCATTTGCCCTTTTTTTTTCCAAACACTGGACAAAATAAGGTATGAAGGCAGAATTCACAATCATTTATATAAATTGAAGTGATTGTATTGGTGGGCTAGATGGTATTAACCAAGCATAATTACATTCCTCTTTGTTTCTGCAGGACGGTAATTAGATTAAATACTAGCTGCCTTGTAGGCCTCCCAGGGTTCTTTTTGTTAAATTAGTCAGTAAGAGAAAATACCTCAAACTTCAACTTCCAAGTAAACTTCCTGTTATCTATTAGTCTGGAGCAGGGGAAGTACATTTCCAGGATAAATGCCTGACATCCGCAGCATCAACGTCCGCTCTCTGTGTGTTTCTGTTCTCAAACTCTGCTTCAGGAAACAACAACCTTCGAGCTAGCTAGCTAGACTCTGAAAATGTTGAGTTTTGAAGAAAATTTGGATCGTGCAACAAGGCAGGCCTGCTTGGTTCTTTCAGGGAATGATGGTAAAGATTTACAAAGAATATGTTTACGGCATTTACTCTCTAACTGGGATGTTTTGGGACGGATTGGTGGGGATTGCTGTGGACGAAGTACACACGGCGATACACTGTTAAAAGCAAGCAGTCGGATGTTTGTAGAGGTCTGTATGGTTATACTGTAGCAGCCTGGTGTCGTTTTCAGGCGATTTGATAAAGACAAATATAGCAGTCTGTGCATTGTGCCAAAACACTGAGGCGCTGGCTGGCTGAGCAGTCGTTCTTAAACACTGCGTCGGTTGTCACTCAGTCTGGCAAAAATGCAGGACTTACCATGTATTTTGAACGCCTGCGGTAAAAAGTTGAGTCCAATTCAACTTTTGGAGAAAAGCAACCTGACGGCATCCTGCGGTGGACAATCGTGTAACGTTAACAGGATATCCGACTTGTCAGTCCATATCGTGGCGTGCGAGTCCCATAACGTTACTGTAAACAGGAAACATCACTGCCTCTAAAAAGTTGACACAATCACTGAACTGCCCAGGATGTTGTGTAACAACTGTGACTGGTGACTGTGTCCTGCAACAACAAAGCAGTTGCTTCATCTCTCGCTTGTCACTTTTCTTTCTCTCTGAAATAAAGCTGCCTTCAAGTGCGGTCGGAAATGTTGGTTTCCCCTGCTGCCACCGAAGCCTCGAATATTCGCTGTTAAAAAGCACAGAATCTTTGAAGCTAAAAAAATTTTTTAAAAATGGTGTTCGGTACAAGCCCTTAATCTTTGAACAGTTAACTTCATTTAATATTTTATGTGGCGTTTCCTGTTGTGTGGTTCAAATGTTTCACCAAAACCGGTTCCTTCCTGAGACCATTTTACAGAGCCACCGTCGCTGCCCCCGGAGCTTAGCACTGCCCAAGACTATTGTGATCCAGGTTACGCAACGTTGTCTAAATTAGTGGTTCCCGACCTTTTTTCCCTGGCGCCCCCCCCTACTTATGTCTAAGAAAAGCTGAGCCCCCCACCCTGAAACCAAAGTTGAGGTAACTCTCGAGATAGAGCCTTACTTTCTTTTTTGATACAGATCAGTTATCAGGACTTTTACGTTTCTCCGTCATGTTTCATTCATAAAATAGTGATGCCGTGGCGGCAGGAAAGACGAGGATGATAGCAGCTAACAGCTAGCAGATAATACATAGCAGCTAGCAGCTGACCTGATGACAGCAAGGGTCCCAGGTTAAGAGGTCCCGGAGGTTTGGCCTACTACGTAGCCTGCCTACAATTTTAAGCGAGAACAAAAATATATAGTTTTTATACAGACTTTTGTATACATTATATATTCTAGTGTATTATCATAATTTGTTTAACTTTTTTTTTTTAGATATAGACCTGATCTTTGCCGCCCCCCTAAGGGGTGCCCGGACCCCAGGTTGGGAACCACTGGTCTAAATTGAATGCGTAACGTATGCGGACCGTTGCTTTGGGATTGCTGTTGTTTCTTCAGTTTTTGGGAGCTGGCACAGCGCTGTGAAAACGTCAATTTACTGTTGGCTGTTATCAGAGGACTCCGGTGAGGGAAACAAAGTTTCAAACAGCTTTCAAAATGAAACTGCCAATACGCTCATTTACAGCCAAGTCCGTTCCTGTATATGGGTAGTTTAATTTATTATTATAGTGAAAGCGTAGTGTTGGATAGTCTGCTGAATTTAACTTTGAAGGCAGAAACACTGTGGTTTAAAGAAATGCAAAAAACTCAGAATGTACCGTATGTGTGGTGTAGACCTTACTGTACTTTACAGCGCTGTGGAGATGAGATCTGGCAATGCGAGAAAATCTATAGAATAACTGACCAGTTTAGCTTACATTTAACAGCATATTAAATTATTGGTATTTTTTGTAACGGTCCTGGCAATTTACAATTGCAATTGTGTTAATCAGTAACAGTTACGTGTTACCACTCCACTATGTTCACCAGCTAATCTCTGTGTGTGTCAGCTGTTTGGAGCTGCTTTATCAGAGCTTTTTCTGAAAACCGCTGCCTGCTGTGACTGGAAACCGTATCAACGAGAGCGGCAAGAGTTGACCAAAATTAGCCAATCATTATGTGAGACACCTTTCACATTACACATTGTTTAATCCATTGTGCATATAAATAATGAGTTGGTGCAGCTTTAAGACGATGAGCATAAATCAATTCTGAAATGCTTCAGAATTTGAGATTCCAACTACCTTTTTATTATCTTAGAGACATTGCTTGGGCCTGTATCTGGTTGATGTATATTTTTGCAGGCTTCGGTCACAGGTGACAAAGTAGTACTTGTAGTTTTAAGTCCGCTTCTGCACAGACATAGTCTAATAAAGGTGGGGGACGCTAAGCATTTTTACGTTTTTGTCTTTCAAAGCTGGTTAATTTGTGTCCACTTGCTGTTGCTGGCAGGGAACACATGGAGATGACTGTAGAGACACTCTGCTGTCTTGCATAACCTCTAATCACCACTTTTCTAATGTCCCGTGACAAAGCCTTGTGTTTGTGCATACATAAAGCATGAGGTATGTTTGACACTAATGCTTCCTTTCACTCATACTATGCAATTTGAACCCATACGTTATTTTTGTAGGGGAGGGACACCCTTCAATTATCCTGACTTTCAAGTTCTGATACACACACACACACACACACACACACACACACACAAAACACGCACAACCCACTTGTTGTAAATGCGCAATTCTAATCTAATTTGTTCAGATATGTGGTGAATATCAACTTGGCTTCGACTTCTAAAATCTTTTTTTTTTTTCAGTCATTTTTTTTATTTGTTTGTTTTGCCTGGTGGGACGTTGGCAAGGTTTATGCCATAGACTGTATATAAAGTATATAAAGATGGACGAAAGGATAGCTCCCCAAAAGTACTGTAAAGCCAAAACATCCTGATCGCCCCCTAGTGGCTGGCTGCAGTATAGGTCCTAATCCCCGCACCCTCCATGTTAGCAGATGGGACTGCCAAACCAGACGGTTTAGTACTGAGACGCTGCAACTGGGAGTCATTTCCTGTACCTGTGTCACATAGGTTTCTCCACTGCCACGCCTCTTTAGGAGCCTAGCGACAGGTCCTGAGTGTGTTGATTCCAATAGGAGAAGTGAACATGAACACAGATTTTGAGCGATTCTTTCGCCCCATAGTCACCAGTGTTTTATTGGACCCATTTTTGACAAGCCACATATCTCCCGAACATTCTGACACTAAAATGGCAATTTTTTAAAGGGACAAATCAGGAGACGCTCTTACAAAACTATGTGTACACTAAAGCTATGTAACTATCTAATGTTAGCAAAAGTAAATATTAATAAATCCTACAAATATAACTGTTTATTCAGCCACACGATGTTCACTACAATTTTAAACAAGGCCATGCCCATTTAGGAGACAGGGAGCGTGTACCGTTTTATACCATTGGCGCAGCGTGTAAGTAATAGAATCTTTTTATTAATTTTTTTTTAGATTATCTTTTGGGCATTTAATACTAATTAATACTAATATTTAATTTAATACCTTTTAGACTTGAAATGGGAGAAAGAGAGGGGGAATGACATGCAGCAAAGGGACGCAGGTTGGAGTTGAACCCACGTCCACTGCGTGAAGGACTGAGCCTCTTTTTATGGGCGCACGCTCTACCAGGTGAGCTATCCAGGCGCCCAGAATCATTGGCCAAACTAAAAAATCAGTACATGTCGAATAAATTCTTCCCAAAGATGGTTTGTCATTTTAGGTAGTTATTATTTTTTTTATTGTTCAAGTGTTATTTTTTTTCTAATAGGTTTGGTTTTAATAAGTTATTTGATGCTTTAAAAACTTGCTGAAGCGTCATGGTTGACAGCTGGGATTGACTCGAGATGGGTCGGGTTGAAAACTGATTTATTGATAGATACAAGTTCAAGAGTCAGTGTTGGAGCCAAGCAATTTATTTCAATATTAAGCTTTATTTTGATGAATTTTGCATGAATATATGCAGGATAAATATATGCATTGAAAAGTAAAACTAGACTCATTATAAAGTAAGTTGGGCTAATTGGTCGTGGTACTACTAGTAGAGTATAGTCACAGCTTTTTGACAATCAGCTGATTGAGGCAGTAATTGCATCAGCTGGTATATAAGAGCTGAGCTGTAGTTCAGTTTTTGGTTTGTAGCCACACAGTGTATTGACCGCCGATTACCGCGCAATACTGTTAAGTGACCGTGAATTGAAGTTCTTTTTTATATCTTTTATTTTTCTGCTCTGCTTTCAACCCTTGAGCGCCATCTGGTAAGGGCAGTTCATTACTTGCTTGTGGAAAAGAAGAAAAATGTATCGCCATGAAGTCTAAATGATAAAGGAAAATAAATGTGAAAAAAAAATCTGTGTATTCTGAGTCATGTTTGAGCATGTCTACCAAGGCGCATTCCAAAGGACAAGAAGGGAACAAATATGCTTTTTCAAAGTTGTTCCTTTTATTAAGTACGCACCTATATTTAAGATACATGCATTCACCCAGCTTAGTTACTTAGTGTCCAAAAGCTGCTGGGAAGGAAGGGACACAGTTAGTTTTAAATGTCTCCGAATCAGTATGAGTGATGACATTTAAGGTGCAATACTGCTAATGGGACCTCTGCTGAAGATTTTGTTGAGTGATTAGTCTGCGACCGTTGGCTAATCAGTGTAGTGCACTGAATTAATGACCGCAGTGCGGGCTTAGGTTATATTTTAATGACTAGGTAAAGAGACTAATGACTGTGACTGTACCTGTTTGCCTTCAGTTCACTCTGTCAAGATGATAATTGGAACTGCAAATGGCATGTCTAAGTACCCAGATACCATATAATCTTCTTTTTAATTACAACAAGCTGCAGATGTACTGATGGCAATTTTCATTCAGCTGGAGACAACCTGAATAAAACTGAATAAGTCCGATGGTTAGCTTCTTCTACTTCAGTCTTGTTAGTGCGAGTTGGTTTGCTGGTTGATGGCACTCGTTTCCATGTCCAAGTCAACCAAAGTTGAACCTAAAGTGAAAGCACTCTACAGATTTACTGTCTGTGTGGCATACTGTAGTCCAATAGATCGGTATCAGTTACTTGTGCTATCCACCTTAGTCTGGATCAACAACCGTTCAGTTCCAGAATAATCGCCGCAGGATGTTCCGCCTGATGTCCCATCGCCTTGCAAAACTTGGTTCGTTTCGGGAAACAACCATACATTTCGAGCTAGCAAGCTACACACTGAAAATGGCAAGTTTTGAAGAAAATATGGATCGTGCAACAAGGCAGCCTTGCTTGGTTCTTTTGGAGAATAATTGTAAAGATTTACAAAGAAAATGTTTACGACATTTACTCTCTAACTGGGACGTTTTGGGACCGATGTAGCAGGATTGCTGTGGACGAAGTAATGTTACACACGGCAATACGCTGGTAAGAGAAAATGAGGTTTAACTATGTATCCAGCTAATTAAAATAGCTTACGTTACTGTATTGTGTGAACAGTTAACTTTATTTAATGTTGTATGTGGCGTTTTCTTTTACAGGGTGCAAGTGTTCCACCAAAACAAGGTCCTTCCTGAGGCTATTTTTCAGAGCCACCGTCACTGCGTCTGTAGCTCAGTGCCGACCAAGACGATGGTGACTGGTTTAAAGAAATGAAAACAACCCAGAGAAGGTTTTTTTTTTTTTTTCTCCTATGCTGCAATGTATTTGTGGTGTAGCCAGACCGTACTCCGCAGCGCTATGAAGATACAATGCAAGACTATTTCCACCTCAGCCTGTAAGTGTTGCACTGCTGTTCTCCTATGCCACAGGCTCTGTGTAAAATGTAAAATCAAAGAATTTCTAATAAGGGATGAAGTTCCACTCTCTCTATACTTCCGGCTTCTGAACTGGTTGCAGTTCCACTCTGGTTCCATATAGGGGGCGCTCACAGGCAAATGCAGAATGAATGGTGATCTAAATTTTCTTCAAAACTTCCCATTTTCAAGTATGTATCTTGCTAGCTCGAAGTTTGTTGTCGTTTCCCGAAGAGAATGGAGTTAAACGGTGGCAACACACCACGCGGGAACATCCGGTGCCGGCGATTATCCGGGGAATCAATTGTCGTCCATCCAGACTGGCTGACAACTCAGTTTTCTTGAACTAATCCAATTTATTAGATGTATCACCCAGCGCTAGTTGGAGGTCACAGCAAATGCTGGGCTTATGTGTTTATATGGGCGTGCGCGAGGGGATATTGGGGAACCACTGTGTTAGCATGTCAAATACCATCCAAGCAGCTTGAATATAAAGTTTCCCTCGATAGTCTTTTGTGACCGTTTTTTTGGCTGTACGTTATGTGCTTAACATTGTCACTCAAGATACAACAAGCAGAGATGAAAAACGGTTACCACTCTACAAACTGTACTTTCATTGCCTCAGGCATTTAAGGAAAGAGGACTACTACTAAGTGTCGCACTTTGAAATGCAATCCAAAGCAAGACTGTTATTCAGTGGTGAATGATGTGGCGCCATTACTCTGAGCTGGTGGTTTTGCTGTCTAAAGGACTTGCTGGAGTGGAATTGAAAGTGTTATGCTCATCCAACCTTGATAAAAACAAAGATATTGAGCATTCAAGAGGATCACTGACACAATATACCAGGTGCATTGCTGAAGGGCATGTATCTCTTTTTGATGTGACTTAAATTACTTTAACTAAAGTGGCTCATTCAAATTTGATCAATGGTAATATGTGCAACGTGTCTATCAAAGACCCACTGACAATTTAGAAGCTAATAGAGAAGACGTTTTCCTGCAAGACTTGAACGGCATTGTTCACACAGATGATGAGCTCTTTTTTTTTTTCTTCCCCTCTACCTTTCTTATATAACTTGGTTTCCCTCATATTTCTCTCTGTTGTCCTTTCCTCCATCTCTCATCATTTCATCTTCCCCATTCCCATACGCTGTTCCTCCTCATCACTCCTTAACCACATCCTCTCTGGCTCAGAGAGAGAGAGAGAGAGAGAGATATGGAAGTGTGTGTGCGATATGGAAGTGTGTGTGTGATATGGAAGTGTGTGTGTGATGTGTGATATGGAAGTGTGTGTGTGATATGGAAGTGTGTGTGTGATATGGAAGTGTGTGTGTGCGTTAGGGCTGGGCGATATGGACCAAAAGTCATATCCCGATATATTTTGGCTGAATATCGATATACGATATATATCCCGATATTTTTTTCCGCAAAGTGAGAGCAAATGTTCAGTCAAAGCCAAAATCAAATATGACATGTCACAAGTAGTTTCATAGAAACAGTTGCAAAATCAAATAAATAATAAACCGGTTTCTTCACCTGGTTCATGATTAAATGCTCAGCTGTTCAAATAATAAAATGTAAACCTAAATACTGTATAACAGGAGTACCTTTTTTGAAATCAAAGCTCCATATTTGTGATTCGTTCCAAAGGTCAATTAAGCTTTTGATATTAATATAATCTACTTTGTTCAAAATGTAATGCCTCATGCCTGTAAGCCTAGGTTTATAGTCCCATTCTTCCACTTGATACTGCTTCCACTTAAGTAAACTAAAAGATGAACTATCGACTACAAAACAAAGAAACTAATTAATGTGTTAATACAAAGAATATTTATTATGATCGGTTCACAGATCTGAGTCCAAACGGAAACTTCACCCTTCTGAACTAAGAGTTTCTGCTTCAAGGTGAAGTTTAAAACAGACTGAAATGTCCAGGCTCATTCCTCCACTATTTATTTCTGTATGTATTTATGCGTTACATGTCATTTTAACGGGCACTGAGCTCCAGATCCTGCAGCCGCAGACGGTCTCTGCTGCCCCGCTGTAGCTTCTCTCCGTCCGCCTGCCGCCGCAAACTTAGTGGAACTTTCCGCCCGATATCGACATACAGGTCGTCCTGGACTACGTGTAAGATCCTACCGATCACCACTCTGTCTTTGGCTGGTCCGATTTGGATCAGCGGGGACCCGGCGCAGCAGCGAGGCAAAGCTGTGTTTTTCCCGGGAAGAGACGCTGCGGCCGCCACGGAGCTCTCCGCCTCCCGCTGCCGCCGGAGCTCAGGTTGCTGGTCGACGGCGGCATACATAATCATAAAACACATTGTCACCTGTTAAATGTTATTCATTGCTGTTTGTTCTTTTCATTTCCTCTATCGAACATAATTAAGCAGTACAAAAGTCCGGCATCTTTAGCGTTGATCTGAATGCTTCGGACCTCTGTTCCAAGATGGCGGCGGTTTTGACGTATGTTTAGAACCTCAAGGCGACATCTGTGTATATATCTATGGGAGCAAGGATCACATTTGAACTATATCGATATATGCGATATGGTCTAATTCCATATCTCATTTAAAAATATATCGATATATTTTTTATATCGATATATCGCCCAGCCCTAGTGTGCGTGCGCGCGTGCGTTGGGTGGGTGGTTGTGTGTTGCCTAAACGGGGGAGTTCTTTATCTTCTTAAGTGCCTAAAAAAAAAACAGAGAGTGGTACTTTTTTTGGCAGCGGCACCATAGATATATCTATGGTTGGCACGGAGTTCAGTTTTCATGACTTTTGTTTGGTTGCTATGCAACCGTTGAAAGATGTTTTTCTCCCAATCCTTACATAGCTTTTCACACCTCCACTCTCTTCCTCCATCTTATTACTTCCCCCTCCTTGTTTTTTCCTTGTTTTTTCCTTGTTACTTCTCAACTTTCTCCTGCCTCTCCTGTCATCCATCCACCATGCTGCTGCCTCCCCCTTGCCCTTTGGCTCCGTGTGTGTGTGTGTGTGTGTGTGTGTGTGTGTGTGTGTGTGTGTGTGTGTGTGTGTGTGTGTGTGTGTGTGTGTGTGTGTGTGTGTGTGTGTGTGTGTGTGTGTGTGTGTGTGTGTGTGTGTGTGTGTGTGTGTGTGTGTGTGTGTGTGTGTGTGTGTGTGTGTGTGCAAGTACTGTGTGCATATATGTAAATATTAGCTTTAGTGTGTTGTTTTGACAGAAGTAAATGTGACATTTCTCCTATAAGTCACTATCGTGTGTGTACTGAACATGCCGTTGTGTGTCCTCGCGTGGCCTTCTTGTATAACTGTCTCTGGTGATATAGGAGGCTCTGTGCTGTGTGTAACATGCATGATCTGCTGGCTGTATGCACTCACTTCACCCAGTAAATATTGACTTTAGACTATGATACAGAGTCTGAGGAGCTGCGTGTCATTTTAGAAGGAGACGATTGGGTTTAAAGCAATCAATAATTATTATCTGTTCGCTCAGTGTTCAGTTCAGTGTGTACGTACGCCTGCATGGTATACATTACACAAGATATCGCCAGCTGCATTAGCAACGAATGCGCTCCAGCACGTCAAACATACAGTAATCCTCATCCAACTGCACGGCGTCCATATGCATGTGTACATAAGCATATCCTGGACAGGCTTCACAATGAACAGGGAACGCAATCTAATTCCAAGTCACATTGTGTTACAGGAAATATACCGATTGTATACTGCCAATTGACGTCAAATGAAAAAATGACATGGAAAAGGCAACAAAATAACGGCAGTATATTAAGGTGCAATTGTTTGTATTTAGATTTGAGTATTGTGCTCTTGATTTGTTTAACTATTTGTATTTTTCTCTGTATTTTGACATCGTTGCAAATGAGGGAAACCTCAATGCTTTTCAAGGCTTAAATAAATGTTTGAATTGAATGGAAAAAAAAAAAAAAAAAAAAAAATCTTTTCTGAAACCATAATTGATTTATGTTGTCTCTGGTCATTTTCAAGCTGTTGCTTTGTTGTTTTTGATGCACATATTTCAACCAATAGCATTACTCATTACCTATTTCTAGTGTTCAGTGTAGCCTGGATGTAATACTAACTTATAGCTATCTTTACCAGCTAGGCTCCTACATGCTTGCTAATAACTTAGAAGTCACAACTCATCCCTAAATTCCGCCAAGCGCGTCTCGTCTGCGTTTCGTAAACTCTGCTGGAAGCAAACCCGGCCATTTAAAGACAATATGATTCCACCAGGAGCAAAACAGCGCATTCCAAGAATCTTCCCAGAAGCACCTCTCCGCAAAGCTCCGCAAAAAACACGGAGCGTTGCACAGTTCGGGCAGGGAGTGAATGGCTAGTGCAACTGGTCTGCTGTGTTTTTTCAGGGAATGAATGTAAAGATTTAGAACATGTTCACGGCATTTCTTCTCTAACTGGGACGTTTTGAGATCGATTGGTGGGATTGCTGTGGACAACTTACACACGGCGATACACTGGAAAGAGCAAATGAGGTTTAACCATGTATCCAGCTAATTTATAAAGCTCACGTTACTATAAAGGTGTGAACCGTAAACTTCATTTAATATTGTATGTGGCAGGTTTTTTTTTTTTTTTGCAAATGTTCCACCTAAACAAGATCATTCCCGAGACTATTTTGAGAGCCACAGTCGCTGCGTCCAGAGAAATGCCAATGAACTAGAGCACGTTTTCCTCCTATCCATGAATGTTGTGTGGAAGGGCCAGACCTTCCTCTGCAGCGCTGTGGAGATAGACAGGTCCAATGTCTAATCTATTTGCGTGTGTGAGAGACAGATGGGCTTTTCAGAGTAGGGCTGGGTACTGAACTTTGACCCTTTTTAAGCACCTCCTTGGTATCGAGTATCGAAAAATGCCTTGTCATTTAATACCAAATTTCAATACCTAAGAAGCAAATCTTCTCAGCATCAGTGAGCCAATAAGCATGCTGCATGCTTCTACCAGGATCTAATAATGCTGCTGATTGGCTGTCTAACGTTACACATTGTAAAGACACGCAGGAAAAACTGTACGTCACAGACGGGGCTTATGGAGCTGAAAAACAAATTTAAAGATTTGTGCTGTAATGTAATGTTGTAATTTCTTTTAGTTGAAATTAATTTTATAAAATTGGTATCAAAAAAAGTACAGGATCGTTCAGGAATCGTTATTGAAGTCACCGTATTGGTACCGGTATGGAAATGTTTTTAAATGATACCCAACCCTAACTACAACTAACAACAAGCCTGAACTGATGTTAGCCTAATATTGTAGATCTATTGTGTATATATACGCCCATGCATATTTCAGGTTATCATTATAATCAGGGTAGGATTTTTTTTTTTTTATGCGTTTATATTCCATACCCTTACATTTGTGCCCGTAGGACCAACGGTCCAGGGTTCCCGGGGCTCCATCCTTTTATGTTGCGTTAGATAGCTAGCGGCTGCTAATGCCTGCATTGTTTCAACGAAGCAGAACAAAAACTGGCTGCTTTGATTGGTTTTGTCTCGCCGCCAGAAACTCAAAGGGCAGAGGTATTGTGGCTTTTTCACACGGTAAGCCAACACGATTATAAAACGTTTAACGTTACCAACTAAATAAAAGTTAGCTTTGTAGAGATTGTGGGATTTTCCAAACCAAATAAATAATACACATATTTACAAAAAACAGCTTGGCTACCCCATTGTGGTGTAACTAAGATATCTGCAGATTATTTTATTTTTTTCGTTAATGGATTTAGCTCCTGTACGATGACATTCACACGGAGAAGCTACTTTTAACATAGCATATTGTCAGCGGCACAGCTGATGTGATCCAAACATTTCCAGTAACTGTTTAACACTAATCACTTCATATAAATATGTTGGAGAGTTTCTGTGTGTTCCATTGTGTTTCCGGATTTACTTTCATGAAAACAAATGTTTCAAAAATAGGTTTTGATTTAATTCTGTGATGTTGACATGGAAATGGCAAAGTAATATTTTAAGTGATGAGCCTGGTTGTGCTGTCATCACGGTTGTATTGGCTGTTCTACATGTCTAGTTGACCAATCGGATTGCCTTTTGAAATCTACTTGTATAATTTTTGAGGATGCACAAGGACTATAAAGACATTATTAAGCTATTAAAGTGCTCATGTTATGCTAATTTTCAGGTTCATAATTGTATTTTGATGTTGTACCATAATAGGTTTACATGGTTTAAAGGAACACGCCGACTTATTGGGAATTTAGCTTATTCACCGTAACCCCCAGAGTAAGACAAGTCGATACATACCCTTCTCATATCCGTGCGTGCTGTAATGCTGTCTGACGGTTCCAGCATTAGCTTAGCCCAGCACAGATCCTGGAGGTAACTGGTTCCAACTAGCCTATTGCTCCAAATTGTGACAAAAGTAACAAAATAACGGCAACATGTTCCTATTTACATGTTGTGATTTGTAGAGTCACAGCGTGTACAAAAAACAATGTAACATGAGACACAGCCATCTTCTAACAGTAAACAAACCGGGAACTATATTCTCAGACAGGCTTGCTGCGAGCATATCACTCCGCCCAAGTACTATATTCTTCCGCCTGAGAATATAGTTCCCGGTTTGTTTACAGTTAGACGGCTGTGTCTCATGTTACGTTGTTTTTTGTACACGCTGTGACTCTATAAATCACAACATGTAAATAGGAACATGTTAGCATTATTTTGTTACTTATTCGGAGCAGTAGGATTACTGGAACCATTCACCTGCATGTTCTGTGCTGGCCTGATGCTGCTGGAGCCGTCTGACAGCCTTACAGCACACACGGAGATGAGAAGGGTATGTATCGACTTGTCTAACTCTGGGGGTTACGGTGAATAAGCTAAATTCCCAATAAGTCGGCGTGTTCCTTTTAATTTTCAAAAAACACCATATTTTTGTTGTACTGCACATTGCTGCAGCTCCTCTTTTCACCCTGTGTGTTGAGCTCTCTGTTTTAGCTACAGAGTGAGGCATCGCACTTCTACCCATCTTTGTTGGGAGTCGCACATAGCTAGGTAAGAACTACTAGCTAGAAGCTAGCGCTGTTAGCGGTTAGCCACCTCGTTCTCAATGGCAAAACACTGCTACAACACACACGAGTTCACCCTAATCTACAAAAGAAATTGTATAGAACTACTTACATGTCCCTGTTCTGCAGGTATTCCACGCAAAGTTGGAAGTGCGCCCTCGTTTAGAAGAAGTCTCCCGGCTAATCCTGCCTTGTACTGGCCGAAGTTGGAGAAACAGCTAGCTGATGTGGCATGAGCTAAGGTGGTGGCACACACCAAATGTTTTGGCTAATGACGTAGACGGCCCTGCAGATTTTGACCAGCTCACCCGGAGACTGAAGGCAGGATACATTCAGAAACCCGTATCTCGCTCAAAACAGCATGGATGTTTTTTTTTTTTCAAGTTCGTATGCGTGTGAAAGCACCAGAGACACAAAATAACACCCCAAATACCCAGAAAAAGTGTTTTTTTTTTTTCATAATATGGGCACTTTAAGTTAGTTAATAATCTTATAAATGACTCAATCAATTCTTTTTCCTATCAAATATTTTTCCCCAACATTTTTAGGTCTTAAACTATATTTGTGGTGGCCTTAAAAAGGTCTTAAAAAGCATTCAATTTGACCTTAAAAATGGTGCAAGAATCCTGCGGTCTCTAACACTTGTCTTGTGAAGTTTTGTATACTGTCTGCAGCTTTCTTTCTCTGGAACCCTTAGAGGCATTCTTGTCCCTGTTCAGTGTTTCCCACAGAATGACACAGCTGTGGTCTTATTTTGTACCGTAGATCCGCTGTTTGCATGACATTACTGTAAAATTCCAATTCCAACTGCTGCATGACTCGCTCTGCTGCTGAACTCATTGCACCTCATCCTGACTGGACTGATAATCAGGCACGCTCTGTTTGCGGTCCACGCTGTCCTGTAGATCAGCTTTCTCTTCTCATTGCCGAGCATTACTCAGCTGCTTCACTTGAGTTCATTCTCACATTCCTTTAGTCTCAGGTAGCACAGGCTGCTCATGTGTCATAACGCACCGATATCCTACTTCTTATTTACACAACCGGCATATTGCACATACTGTATTTCGGAGGCATAAATGGTGTGTTAATTGCACTGAGTGGGTCCTTAATTAACCACATGCTGAAAGTGGGAGACAAACTCCCACTCCCAACACTTAACAGGCTTGACATAAATTGTACTATTAATTCATAAATAATGGACGTCTTCGTTAAGTTTGATTATATATTTGTAGGATTGGGCATCGAGAACCGTTTCCAACGTTCAAAAACGTTTCAACAATTACGATTCCAATGGAATCGTGTTTTTTATTGGAAACGTTTGGAAAAATTTGGTTTCAAATCCAATCATCCGTTCCGCTAGTTTTGGTTTCCGTAGCAGCCACCGTATTTCCAGGCTTGTTGTGTTGCAGCCGTGGAGCACAGTAAGCGACTTTACATTGGAAAAAGCCTGGAAAAACTGTAAACCGCCAATGAATCTGAATTAATTTTTCCTGACCCGTTTCAACTCCACCCCTAAAAGAATCGGAATCGATAAGAATCAGAATTGTGAAATCGAGACAGTGCCCAACCCTATATATTTCTAATTCAAAGTTTCCAACATCGTGAAGACATGATGTCTTTTCCTGTTATTTATCAGTTTTCTTTTCATCAGTATCTACTGTTTGACTATAAGGACGTGACAGACTGCATTTCCAAATACTCCTAAGACGGCAATGACCCCCACTCCTTTCATATTAGACCTATTCTAGACAGCACCCAGCTTCACTATCCTAAAAACACATGCAATTCAAATATAGTCCGTCTACCAAGTGGTTTGACTCGAGTCAATCATTTGTACTTTGGTGTGCTCAAGCTGCAGGTGCATTGTGGCAGGGGTTCCCACTGGAAAAGATGATCAAAGGAAACCAGATGTGTTCAGTTTGTTAGTCTGCTGGTTCATTATGTCGGTGAGAAATGCTGTTGGTAAGTGCTGCATTTTAAAAATAACATTTCCCTGGTGCATTAAGTGCACTCCGTTTTTCATTTCAAGCCCTGTATAATACTCCTATGATATTATATAATTGCTTTTTTTTATGACTTAGAGAAGATAGGGTTCATTGACTTTACATTAGCCTAACGCTTAATTAAAATAACAAAATCACTTTCACTCTTAGACTTTTTCTGTCATGACTCCCTTTGGAAGCTGGCATATTCGAGGAGTAATGTATCCATGTGACATCTGAGATTATTTGGTCTCATACCGCCTGTTGTCAGGGTTGCAATTGTGTCTCCTCTTCACCCGTTACGCTGGCAGTGAACCTGTGAGCCGGGCTGTCCCAATCATGAATTTTAGATGGTGATTTATTTAGGATTAACAATGTATTTCTGTTTATTTTATGCCTCACATTGCTGCTGCTGTCTTTGGCTTTGCAACTAAAACTAAATCCATGTGGTATTTCAATAGCGGCTCAAACGATGTGGTCATTGGCAACGAAGTGTCAATTAATCTTCAAATAGTTTACTGAAAACAATGTTCCACCTCTCGCTCTGGTGCACAGATTGATTTTAATTAGCTTGTTCTAAAACGTTTGTGTGGGCCAGCCTAATTTAACAGGACCGTGGTGCACTGCAGAAGGAGGCTTCATTTTATGTTCAAAAGTTCAAATTAATCACACTTTTTTTTTTTTTTTTTTTTTTCTAAATGTACTTTAAAAGGGATATGTACGTTTTTAAAGCTCAAGTGGTATTTGAGACTGGACGTACTCCGGTGGTAACTCAGTTCACATCGACAGTACATGATGCAAATAACTTTAGTCTTGTGGAGAGAACCCTCTGGAAGGGCTTTGAAACGTAACTTCCCATTCAGTTTCTTTATCCATTTCTGCCCAAGGAGCTTGGTTTCTGCTAGCCATCCACCGCTGTTCATGGCTGTATTTCCCAACAAACTAATACAATAATGTTGTATATAATGTAAAACTTAATTTAAACACTGTAGATCTCTCTCTCTCTCTCTCTCTCTCTCTCTCTCTCTCTCTCTCTCTCTCTCTCTCTCTCTCTCTCTCCCCCTCCCTCCCTCCCTCTCTCTGTAGCGTGCAGGAGTTCGGACATGTGGCTAATGTAATCGCACTGACTGTCCGGTTTGTAATTTGGCCCTGGTTTGGTTTTCTTTGAATTTGTCCGGCGATTTCGAACATCACTCCTGAAAGACCGAATTTTCCAGATCGTCTTCTCGTCGCCTCTCCCTTCTTGGCTCACTGACGCTGATGAGATTTGCTCCTTAGCTAATACTCCGATACTAAGGAGGAAATTCGGTCGGTGCTTAAAAAGTAGGGTTGGGCATCGTTTGGATATTAACGATTCTGATTCCAATTCCGATTCTTCCTTTCGATTCCGGTTCTTATCGATTCCGATTCTTTGAGGGGTGGAGTTGAAACGGGTCACATGCTAAGAGTAAAGTTTTATTTTTGATTCAAAGGTGGGTTGCAGTTTGACGGGGCTTTTTCAATGTAAAATAAAGCCACACTAGAGATCCGCTTACTGTGCTCCATGGCTGCAACACAACAAGCACCTGGCCGCTACGGAAACCAAAACTTGCGCATGTTAAATTTAGAACCCATGATCAGATTTGAAACCAAATCCTCCAAACGATTGCAATAAAGAAACGATTCCGATGGAATCGTAATTTTTGAAACGATTCCAAGTAGGAATCGGTTCTCGATGCCCAACCCTATTAAAAAGTAATACATTTGATACCCAGCCCTACTTTCATTTGTCTCCGATTTTGTATATTTAGTCTTTCTAATACTCAATAAGTCTTCTTATGGTATGTATAATAATTATATTGTTACTGTACCTATTTTCTGTTGTAGCGCAACAGTGATTTGATTCATTTGCGCATTCTCCTACATTTGATTGCAGTTTCCTCGCCAACTCCGTCTGGGTCTTGATATCCTTCAGATAAACGTGAAAAGATAAGTTCACCGTCACATGTTAGGGTGCTCCAGTGAGGTTTGACCACTGTCAGAGAAATGTTCATACAGACCCATATCAAGTCACCCAACACCACACCCAACGTGACATGTTATCAGACTTTGCAGCAATTTACTGCCATCAACCTATAGGATATTCTGTATTGTTTTCGTAGGATCACATGCCCTGTCTCATTGTTTACAGTGGATACATCGCTCTGTCACCACAGCGCTCTGTCTGTGCCACACACTGACTAACAAGCATCTGATCCTAATTTTACAGCCCAGCTACTTACCAAATTAAGAAATGCACATATGCAAGTGGAGCTTCAAAGCAGGGAAATACATTTCAATTATATTTACAGATTTCTCTTATTTTTTTAGTTTAGTCGTAGCAAAAGCTGCTGTAAAGCATTTTATTCAGCCTGGTGTGATTGGTGCAGAGTAGCGTTGCACTCCTCAGGAGGAAGGTCTCAAGATCACACACACACACACACACACACACACACACACTTGGCTGCATACCCACTGTTGTTCCTGCAGAGTGTGTGTAGGCGGGTTGGTGGGTGTCCAAAGTTGTAGCAGTAAAGAGTCAAGAAAAATAAAAAATAGCCCTAGATACAAGCACTGTATGACCTCATCGCTTCCTGGTGCGAATTATTGAGACAGAGCCTCAGCCAAGAGACTGTGCTTAGTACACACACACACACACACACACACACACACACACACACACACACACACACACACACACACGCATGCACGCTGTTCCATGTCAGCGTGCCAGTCTCTTTTTAGTTAAAGTCAGCAGGCTCAAACAATGAAAACAACTTTGAAAGCAAGTTTGTTGATGCCTTGGAGGATTTCTCAAGTTTTGGTCTCTTGCCTCGTCTCTGAGGTCAAAGGTCAGGGTCAGATACAGAACGACGACAGTCAGTCAGCCTACTCGCTTGCCAACCAGCCGTAAAATCCCACACTCTAAATACAAAAGTCTGCAGTGTACGGTAAGAATGTGCAGAAATGCTGAACATAAAGTTGGTACAGTAAAATAACTCTTACGGTATCAAATTTGATTATTTTCTTCTGGCTGTGATCAGAAGAATGGTTTTTACATTCAGATGATTAATCTGTGTTTGCAGACTACTGCGCCCTGGAAAAAAAGACAACATTGGAACTGTAGTAGGGCTGGGCGATGTGGAGAAAATCTAATATCACAATATTTTTGACTAAATACCTCCTATTGATCCTGCCACGATATTGTAGGGATGCCTATTGTTCGAGGCACGTCCAGCTGGGAGGAGGCCTCGGGGAAGACCCAGGACTAGGTGGAGGGATTATATCTCCAACCTGGCCTGGGAACGCCTCGGGATCCCCCAGTCGGAGCTGGTTAATGTTGCTCGGGAAAGGGAAGTTTGGGGTCCCCTGCTGGAGCTGCTCCCCCCGCAACCCGACACCGGATAAGCGGACGAAGATGGATGGATGGATGGCCTATTGGTGCTTTCACAAAATATTTACACAAAGAGAGTCAGTAGTGTAGAAAAGTCAGTAGTGTGGATATAATGACTAAGTGGGTAAAGGCAAATAATAGAACAGTTACAACAGTCTGATAAGTTCAGAAAATCACTTTATTGTAATGCAGCCTTTAAACCAGGAAACAGGGGTGGCCTCTAGCTCACCCAGTAAGTTCGCCCCATGTTGGCTGAGTCCTGCAGCGGCGCAGGGTTCGAATCCGACCTGCTGTCCTTTGCTGCGTGTCATCGCTCTCCGCTCCGACTGTCTAATAAAGGGAAAAGCCCCCAAAAAATAATCTTTAAAACCAGGAAACGACACCACTTAAGCCATATTACAATATCCAAAATCTAAGTGGATATCTAGTCTCATATCACGATATCGATATAATATCGATATATTACCCAGCTCTAACCTGTAGACAAAATATAGGAAATAAATAAGTGAAACCAACAATGTGTTCCCTACGCTGTGGCACTCAGGCCCGAGCCCATTCATTCCTGGAAGTCTTCAGTAGTCTCACAAATATATATAGGTCTATGGTTAACAGAATTATGTGGTCATTTTAGCAACTTGCTGTGGCTATACTATCATATAACAATGCATTGACGTTGATATAGGATTTCATTTCTATTGCCTAATGCCCGGTGCATGTTCACCCGGTGCAGCAGAGTGGCTCATTGATGTGTTGTTAATAGTTTTTGAGCAACAATGCAGAGGCACAGAGGGATAATATTCAGTACAAAAGGCTTTAGCTACACAGACAATTCTGGTTGTTAAGATGAACTCATTGTTGCCTTTCCTCTTTTCTTCACGCTTCCTAAATGTCTTAGATCATGGACAGAGAGGGAATGTTTGAAGAGAAATCAAGTCAAATTCAGTCCCCGGATCATTTACGCTGTACCTCTCCGCCACCAGGTCACCCCCTTCCTCGTTCAGTTTTCCATCCAGTCTGTCTGTTTTTCCCACTTTCCAACAGCCAAATGGTGGTTTATTTTGGCGGCGGATGGTCTCGTTCACAGCCAGTTTGGCAGGCAACCAGCCATCAACTCAAGGTGTTTTTTTTTTTTTATTCTGACCGTCGGACTGTGTTTCTGGTGAGCTACTGATCGCTGCCTGTTCTGTACATCTGTCACTGTAGCTGGTGGGGGAGGGAAGTATTTTATTCCCCCTGCATGAGAATATGATACATATTGTATCAAATGTCTCTTTCCTCTCTCCTTCCATCTTCCTTCATAAGATTAATCTTGATGTCTGTTTCATTTGGCGTTTCCTGCTGCTGGTTAATTAGCCCCTCTGCTGAGGTCTCATTTTCATGTTGGCCTGGGAGGCTGCGGCGTGCTAGGAAGAAGAGACTAGGAGGGGGGGAGATGAAGAGAGGACAGGTGTATACTGTTTGTGCAAACTTATACCGGTGACGTATTGTATAGGAGTTACTCTTGCCTTTACATCTTCTGGTGCCCTTCCAACCAAAGTCAGAAGGTGCTGTGGAGTTAGCCTTTCAACATCTGTGTGTGTGTGTGTGTGTGTGTGTGTGTGTGTGTGTGTGTGTGTGTGTGTGTGTGTGTGTGTGTGTGTGTGTGTGTGTGTGTGTGTGTGTGTGTGTGTGTGTGTGTGTGTGTGTGTGTGTGAATGGTTTTCTATTTGAGAAAACGTCACACAAAGAGATGCATGTATGTGTGTGTGTGACAGAAACCCAACCCAAGAGCTGCTTGCACAGATGGAGGAAGATTAAGTGTGTGTGTGTTCAAATGTGGGTTTGCCAACAACTGATTTTCCAGCCAGGAACTGGGACGCATACTGAAGTACTGTAGCCTTTTGTTATCGCAGAATCAGTGGCGATTTTATATCAAAAAAATTGGTGGGGCACAATTTCAAAAGATGGGCTACATCCCAGTAATACTAGAATACTCTGTATCTCACTGTTAACATGTCAACAACCAGCATGGCTCCACAAAACCCTTAACAACAGAGCAGCATTCTTCTACCAGGTGTTATACACATACAGAGAGAAGCACTAAATAGGAACATCCAAAGGTCTTCGATATAATTTAAAACAAATCCCATCATGACTAGACCTTGGTTAGGTGTTCTTATAATGGATGTAAGTATGGTGAACAGCAAGCAAATATTGATTATATGTCAGTTACTGCCTTTTGCCTTTGCACGACTCCTTATTTTTCACACATGATACAAAGGCAGAATACAGTAATTGCCAAACAAGGGTCAAAGGTCAATTTTGAGCTCAACATTTTTTCTGTGACAGGGGAACTCCTTGGTGAAGTCCAATGATAAAACTTCTAATCGTTTTGTCCCGTCTCTGTGCTTTTTCTTCCGTAGGCGGAGCCCCTGAAGAAACCGACCTGTTAAGAGTCAAGCATCGACTTCTTTTCAGACCCACACTAGCACACTACCAGCATTTGTTTTCAATAACAAAAGAGAGAACATACTCGAGACTGATTCAATACCACTTTACCTCCCGTCATCCTGTCCTTTCCTCTCCAGTCCAAGAACAACCTCCCCTGCTCTCTACCTCCCAGAGAAATAGAAAAGGAAAGAAGTGAAAAGCAATTTATTATCCTTTTATCAGTTCCTCTTTCTCTCCAGTTCGTGCAACAGTTCTCCCATTTTACCTCAGGGATTTTTCTCCCACGGCCTACCTCCTCCACGAGAAACCCAGTGACTGGAACAAAAAAACACACCTGTGACCTCTCGCTGTTGTTACCATGACAACCTGTATTGCCTCTCAAGCACCCCTCGCCGCAAGCGTGAGGACCAGCAATGACCTTGGACCTCTCACCCCCTGCCAGCTCAGACCAGCTCGCTGTCTAAATTGTACTGATCAACACTTGTAGCCTGGAATATCGGGCCAGTTATCCCCTGGAACGGAAAAAAGGGGTCCCATTGCCAATAAAGCCAGCTACACACTCACAATAACCTCACCCTTCTGGTACAATACGCCCAGCAGGAAACAATATACCTCAGCAGAGACACAGCTTCTCACTCAAGGAAAGTGGAAGGGAACTTTTACAGCAATAGCATTCACTGTCCCGGTGCTTCAATCCACCCAGCAGGGTAACACATGCTCACCAGCCTGGTGCTTCAATCCACCCAGTAGGCAACTCACTTCAGCATCTTCCATTTGCCTGAGAGGCAAGAGTATAGCAATCGTAGCCAGGGAGGCCTCTAGAGGAGCAAAGAGAGAGAGAGAGAGAAGAGAGACTCAGGAGGGCTGCCCGGCAGTCGACTTCACTTCATTTTGCTTCTGAGCAAAGTCACATCATACACAAGCCTCACGATCCAAGCGGTAGCATCAAATCAGCAAACGCCCAAGAGGCCTTTAGAGAACACAGAAGAGACTCCGAAGTGTGTGCCCCCCCCCCTCCTGCCTTATGCTTCACCCTGTGAAGCCTCCAGAGAAGTAGAGCTACACGCCGAGCAGGAGAAGTTCTTGGAAGCCTCATCAGCTTTTTTCATACTCTGGAGGCAAAGCCGCAAAGCATTAAGAACTCCTTGGCAGATTCAACCCGGAGCTTTATGAACCTTGGAAAGTTAGAAGACTAAACACTGAGAATCCGTATTGTGTGACAGCTTCGAGAAAAAGACCGGGGAAAGCATTAAGTAAAAAGAAGAATGCATCGGTGAGTTCCTTTTTTACTAATTTGATATGCTTATTTATCAGCGTGCTTTCCTCACATTCCTCTTCTCCTCAGTAACAGGAGGCTCTGCAGCAGAGTGTGTGAAAAATACACAGTATAGTTTTTTTTTTTTTTTTTTTTTTTTGGGTGCTTTCATATCGGCTACCATTGTATACTAGTGATTACAAGAAAAATATTTTTCATCCCTTATCCTTTCAATTCCTTGCGTCACTAACTGACATTTAAATGGCATTTCTGCCTAATAAGATGATACGGAGTGGAGACAGACAGGAGATTAAGAGAGATGGAAAGGGTGCTTTGCAGTTAAGGTCATTAACCCCTGCAATAACATCCATCGGCGCAAAGACACTTAATACCGTGGAGACTCGGCTCGGAATACAAGTCTCTGGGAAGTTTGTAGCTTGAAAACATCCCTAACTAAGTATGACACGTTAACTTAATATTTACTTTATCATGCTGCAGTTGGTGTATTGTTTGTGGTAATCAAGGCTTGGTCCAACGAGGCGACTATGCTGAAGAAGTCGTACCCCACATTCATGGCCTTCTGTCTATCCCCCCCAAAAGTATTTCAAATGCATGTGGTTTGACATTTTAAATTTCAAACATTCTACATACAGTAGATTTTTACCCATTCTGACAGCATGGCTATAGGGATGGCAATATGGGTCTGTCGATTGGTTGGTCTGTACACTGCTTTGATCCAGTCTGGGAGATTTATCTATCATATGGTTTGCTGCTAAA